>NC_056748.1:1086533990-1086611490 GCF_019279795.1 Protopterus annectens
CATGCAAACAGACTTGCACCTGCTTAGTCGTGCTTATTTATCCTTACTACTGCTCTATTTTCGACAGTCATAGGTGGTGGATTTGGCAAGTGTATGGGGGTTATCGTTCATTACACTGCTTACTACTCTAGTTACACATATATGTTATTTATTAGGTTGTACAACTAAATATATTGATCATAACAGTGCTTTGACATGGAAATTGAATGTACTGCAGTGGGACTCAAACCGGGATTGACTGCTCATGAGACGAACGCTCTGCCCACTACAATATTGCTGTACTGCTTCCTTTGCAGATATCCTGCTTTTGCTATTTCAGCTACATTAACCATAGCTAAGTAATGGGCACATCTGCGCACCTACGGTTAGCTTTGATCAGTGTTTTAAAGCTATAGATGGGTTTCATCTTTTAATTTATATGTCCTATTGCTGTTGTACACGTGGAGGGGGTCTGTTGGTGGGGATATGGGGAAACCTCTGAGCGATCTCGCTCATTTCTTAACCGCTTCTGCAGTTCGACATTGCAGGGGCGTGTTTATTCTGAGTGCTCTGCTCTCAGACACGCCCCCTGCACTCGTACGCACTCCATAATAAGCCTAGGAGGAGTTCTGCCAGCGCACCTTCATTACTATACATGGTGCGCTGCCTTCCTGCTCCTAAACGGGCTCTTCCTTGCAGGACTAAACTAGTCCTGCACGGACGTTTGGTAAATCTGGGGGGGGGGGGGGGGTTGTTTTTTTTTTTTTTTTTTTTGTTTATCTACACTTTCTTCTTGTGAAGAAAAAATTGCTTTAAATAACCTAGTTTCTTCTATTAGACAGGTCACTACTCATTGTTTGCATGGTCTTCCAGCGCTGTGACCACTGGTATAGTTTTAAGGAGGTTTGCTTGGCTGCATTCTCAGAACCTCCCAGTTGATAAAAATGAGATTTTAACGTCCCCTTTAAATAAGTGATTTAGTGTTTGGCTCCTGTGCTGCAGAGGTAATAGTGTGATGAAAGGAGCAAGCTGATCAGACAAATCTCAGCGTTTATTTTTTTTTTTTTTTTTTTTCCAGCTCTCCTTCTCCAAATTGTCCAAAGGGCTTTTCTTTCTCATCTATTTTCGGCAAGAAACAGAGTAAGCTGTCTCAACAAAGTTCAGGTAAACAGACGTTTAAGAAATGATAAGGAGATTCCAAAAATAAGTCTCATGTATTCTTATCCCCACACTCCACTTATGTCTTTTATACAGATGTTTCTTCAGAAAGCAGTGTGGAGAAAGCAGTGTGGAGCAAGGTGACAATGATCCTCATTGCCCCCTTTTGGCCTAGACAGTTAAAATATAAGAAAAGGAAACCCCACCTGATCTGCCCACAATGGGTGGTGGACCCAGCTCCAGATCTTCTCTCACCAGTCTGCAGCACCTCATTTTGACATTGCAGTCCTCAAGTTAACTGCAAAGTTTCTTCAGTTCCTTGGGTGGTTAGACAGTCTAAGCTTTCGTCACAGGTTTTACTTATCTTGATTCATCTCAGAGAAGTTTCACTTTTGCATATTTTTTCTATTTGGACATCCAGCAGGGACTTGGGCCCTTTCTCAGGTCCTCTTAACTACTCTCCTCAATTTTCTGGCTGGCTTTTTTCATGACAGAGCTAGCTATTCTGCAGTCAGACCAGTCGATGGCTATTTCCAGCTTTCACACAGGAGACGTATCAGACTCCACTTGCATCCTTGAAGTTGTCTGATGCCTTCTTAAGGGGCACTTTCGTCCTTTGGCCTCCCCTCAGGGATCTTGTTTCACCCTGTTTTTCAGGTGTTGATGAGACCTTCACTTGAACCTGCAGCAACAGTTGACTTGAAATATCTTTGGGGAAAAACATTTCCAATTGCTGATACTTCCACTCAAAGGAGCACTGAACTTCATGCTCTTTCTTGTAAGTCTCCATATTTTGTGTTCCAGAAGTACAGGGTATCGCAGAGGACATGCCTTTTGTTTATTCCCAAGGTGTCTTCAGATTTTCATTTGAGCCTAACCATCAGTCTTCCAATTTTCTCTTTTCATTTGTTCAGTAAGGGAGAGTTATATGCTAGATCTTTTGGATGTGCACCGACAGCTCGGATTTTATTTACACTGTGCCAAGAATTAGACAGGTTTGTATCATTCTCTTCTAAATTGTTTCAAACAGTTTGAAAGTAAATCTTTCAAGATAGCTATATGAATGCATATCCCATGTGTATAAGGAGAGGGGAGAATCACTGCCTGGCACTCCCAAAACTTTCTACTAGGGCAGTCGCTACCTCAGCTGCCTTTTCTCCTGAGTACCATTTGGTAGTTTTGTGCAGTAGCCACTTGGCCTAATGTCCACATTTAGTATCTCACTAGAAACTGGACATGCAGTCTAGGTTGTGGCCATCCTTGGGTTCACTCATTCTAAAGAATACGAGACCTCTCAAGGTTTGAATAGCCGCATATTGTGTCCCATCATTTGCGGATGGATAGAAACAACATTGTAGACAAAACTTATGTACTTGCCATAACGTTAGATCTGTGCTGTCTATTTCTGTCCTCCTCAGCTTCCCTTCCTGTTTCCTCTTACGAATTCTCCTTTCATAATTCCTTGGTTCTGGTGCAACTTCACTGATCTCTCAGGAGCCTGATCATGTTATTTCTATGATCAGCATTCCAAGAGTTACCTGTATGCACGTTTTAGGGATTGTTCTTTTGTAAGGGTGTAATTGTCCTTGTAAGAAGCTGGAAAACTCTAAAGTAAATCAGTTAGGGTTGCCATCTTTTGTTGTGGCTAAAACCACACTAAGGACACACCCCTCACATCACCTGTAACCCTGCCCATTCCCACCCCTCTCATGTCCATAAAAGCATAATAAATCAGCAGATTTAAACTCAGTCTTTCCTTTTTGAAACAGAATACCGGAGTTTGTACAGTGTTTTTCCTGACTACCGGAGAATAGATTTAATTTCCGGATAGTCCGGAAGAAAAAAAAATGGATAGGTGGCAACCGTAAAACCAGTGCTATGAATTGGATTATAGGTAAGGGGAGGGGCCTGAGCCTTGCATCCAGAAGCCTGGAGAGTGGCCAAAATTGGATCCAAAGACCCATCCATTGTGGCGAACGGAAGCAGACAACACAGATCTGTTATTGTGGTAAGTACAAAACTTTAATTTCAGCTCTCAAACTGCAGGTTTCTTCTCCAACCTTTGTATTCCTCTTAAACTCCTCCCCATCTTGTTTCCTGTATTGCTACCCTAGCCCATCCCATAGCTGCATGCTCCCTTTATCCTCTATGTAGATGTATATAAGCTGTATGTAGATAGATGTAGGTAGATGTAGAGAGAGAGAGACAGATTATGATATAAACTTTTTTTCTTGCAACATCTACTTTTGGATAGAAGTCGTTATGCATCTTTGTCATATTGTATGCTTGTAACCACTGCATTTATGTATAATGTAGCTCCTAGAAATGACTAGGGTTGGATTATTCATTTGTTCTCCGTACTGCTTTCTCACGTTTTTTTCCCTGTTTTTACTGTTTTTCTGATCTTTTCAGTGGTCTGAGTATGCAAAAAGTCCATATAGGTCAGTGCTTCACCGAAGGTATATACAAAATAAATAAAAATAAACTGTCCACTGGTTTTGAGAAATTTTAAACAAAAGGAGACATTTTGATGGATATATTGATGAATCTTTTGGAAGTTATTTTCTTCAAACTCTCTAACCACAAAGTGCTTGGGGGGGGTGTTCTTTTTGAAATTGTGGACACCATTATCAGTTTTTCAAAGACTTCATTATCTTTTATTTTCCTATCTAATGTTTGCTGACTGATATGCTTTTAAAAATTCAGCTAATTTAAACTTTCATACAAATTTAAGAAAGTCTAGACTGGAAGCTTTCTTGGAGAGCACTGAGTCAAAATCCCTTTTCTAATTTGGAGTTAATTGGACTTTCTACCCTACGGGTTTTTAATTTACTGGTAGTATGTTCAAAATTAATATGTATTGACATTGTATTTATTTTGGTCACCTGTGTAACAGATTTAAGCTGTTTTCACAAATGTCAGTTATTCAGTATTTTGTTGAAACTTTTACACTCTGTAAAATGTGTTTTCTGCATTTTGTTAACCTGCTTTGTTCTGGTTTGATTGTGGATAAAAAAAGTGCTAACTTTTTTTCCCTGAACCTGCTAACATAATTTTTATTTTCTTTTTAAGTGTGTGGCCTCAGTATGTGAAAGACAGAATCCGATCCACATACATGTATTTTGCAGGCAGCATCGGTCTCACAGCCATGTCTGCTGTTGCTGTTAGTAGATCTCCAGTGCTCATGAATCTCATGATGAAGAATTCTTTCTTGGTGAGTTTGAAGCAGGTCATTCATTTAATGGGCTGATGATAATGTGTGTGTGAAAATCCAGTTTTCATAAGAAGCCTTATAAGGTGACTGAATTAGTTGTACAGTAACATAAAGGAGTACTTCTTTTATTTGGTTGAAAGAGAGTCACTGGTGTTGATAGCACTTAGGACTGAAATGGTTGCTATTCCTTTAAACTCTTTCTAGAGGTCATAGAAAGCAGAGCCTTGTTCTTCATACTAACTTGAAAGAAGTGCTGTCAGTATTTGCTTTAAAAAAACTTGAGCAGTACTGTGAGCACAGAAATTATCTTGAGGCCTTAGGAAGGACTTTGGTGTCACTGAACTTTCTCATATTTAACATTGATGGTGCTTTGTATGTCCACTGGTAGACGTGACGGCTAGCAAAATAGGGCACACAAGATGATTTTGGAGGTTACAGAACCTGTTTATGACATAAACACCCAGAGAAAATTATTGCTTCTGGCCTGCATCAGCTTGATTTTTTTTAACCAACTTCCTTCTTTTGGGGGTAGTTGATTGGAATCATGTTTCCCTCCATTTGCTTCATATAAAGTGGAGATGTCTGTACTAGGTTTTGAAACTAGTGCAAAAACATGCTTGCACTCTTTCACTTGAAGGTAACCTACTTCAAGCAGCAACCAATGAGATTTTAACAAGAGTAAGTAAGCATTTCATTTGATTGTGCTAGAATCTCTAACCTTCGAGAGGAATAATTGTGATATGGTAGATATTTTTCTAGATGTAGGGCAGACTCTTGCGACTTGTAGTGCAGAAAGCTTAATGTGTAGTCCAACTTTGAGAGCTTTACAGCCTTACTGTCTCGTCTAGGTGGACACCCTGCCATTTGGACATCAGGAATCTGAATCCTGTGATACAAGGACATTTGTCAGGGACATCTTTAGATGTTCGTTGTTTCACTGTTGCAGTAATTCCTTGGGATTTCCTGCTGGAAGAGTCCTTAGCCAGTCCAAATACCACAGATTGTTTTTTCCCCTTCTCCCGTTCCAACGAATTCCCTGTCGTCCCGTGTCAAGAGTGTAAGGGTAGTCAGCTGGTGCCATTTTTTTCATTTTTGTCTTGTCATTGGAGCCTGATACAGAGCCATTGTCAGTGGTTGGTCTGAAGCCACAGTTTATAATTGCGGTAAAGATTAGTACCCCATGAGGAACAGTTTTCATTATCTACTGATCTGAAGTAGGAACTTCATTTGTCAGCAACCTTTGGGATACTGATCCGATCTCTGATCTGAGTCGGCAACTTCTATCACAGCATAGATCCGAGCTCCTAGCTCCTCGCTTTACCCATAATCCCCTACCAACCCTGACTGACCTCTGATCTAGTTTGCCGCTCTTCAAGCAACAGCTAGATTCCAGAGCTCTTGGTCAAATTTTGAGAGAAAAAGTTTTCATTTTTTTCTTGTACTCTTTTTGAGCGAGTGTTTGTGTGTGTGTGTAGGTGTTCCTTAGCCTAATTTCACTCCTTTTAGCTTGAATTAGCTTAATTTTTTTTTATCTTTTATTTCTCCTCCCTGCCTTCGCTGGTCGCAGTGTGTGTGTGTGTGTGTGTGTGTGTGTGTGTGTGTGTGTGTGTGTGTGTAGGGGCCTAGCGGGTGTGTGTTCTTTTTGTGATGTCGGAGGCCCCTAAAGCCATTTTTTCGAAATGCACAGAGTGTGGTCACAAGCTTTCACCGGCTGATGGCCACACTTGGTGCGTTAGGTGCCTTGGGGTTGAACACCTCTCCTCGGGTTGCGCGATTTGCGCTGCGTTCAACCCCAGGGCACTTAAGGATCGGAGGTCGAAGCTGGACTTAAGGATCGGAGGTCGAAGCTGGTTTTGGCGGGCCTTTTGCCCCCAGACCCGGCTCCGGCCTCCGGTACTTCTGTGACCGCTACCCAGTCTTTGGTAGCGGCCACTCCTGCCCCCCTCCGACCGGGACTCAACCTCCCACTGTGGCTTCGGAGGTGAGGGAGGCCAGGAGGGAGAAGCACCTTAAGCGGCGGGCCAAAGACTCCTCCTCTGCCCCGCCTGCCAAACGGGCTTCTCCCTCCAGGGTTTCTGGTTCACCTCCTCCTCGGATCCGATCCCCTTGCTTCTCACCGGGACCCAAGGAGAAGGTGACCTGGTCCCCGTCGAGGTCATCGAGGCGGTGCCGCCTCGATGGCCGCCTCGAGGTCCACCTTCAGTATGTCAGATGCGGACATGGACCAGATGATGAAGAGGTTCATCCAGGCCCATATGCAGATGGGAGTGCTCTTGCCTCCCCCCCCCTCTGGGGGGGGAGCTTGACCCCCTTTTTTCTCCTATCGCTCCTTCTCCGACCCGCCTTCCGGGTTCGGAGCTGTCGGAGCCGAGCCGCGTTGGATCCGGGGGTGGGTCGGAGCCGACAGTGCTAGGCACTTCGGCTCCGACGATTCCCTCGAGTTTGTCGGATCCGACCTCTCGGAGTCGTGGGCCGAGCTTCGGATCCGAGGGACTCGGTGTGCTTTCGGCACCGTCCCGGTCTGAGTGCATGGGTCCTTCGGATCAGATAGTCTCTGCTCCAGGTCCGATCCCCGTCTCTGATCCGAGTGGGAGTCTGATCTCGGATCCGTCAGAGAGCGGCTCCCCCTCGGCTTTCGCGGTGGTGGAGATGGTACTGTTGAGTGCATCCAGGCCTCCGGTCCTGGCTTCGGCTCCCCCCTGCACTCCCTCTCAGCTGGTCCTGGCTCCCCTCACCCGGCCTTCGGGGCAGCCTGCTTCAGCGCCTCTAGGTGTTCCATTGGAACAGGATATTGCTGGTGAGGACTCCTCGGACAGCCCTCCCGAGGAGGTTCCTCGTAAGTCGAAGTGCAAGAGGAGGCACGTGGACTCCCCTGAGTCCCTCACTGAAGATGCGGACTTGAATGAAGGGGAAGGCTCCCCAAGGTCACCCCCCGAGGATGTCTCCTTTGGAGACATCATGGAAATGCTCAATCGGGGGGGGGGGTCTGCCCCCAAGGCTTCCTCCGACGAGTCCGTATTCCTAGAGGCGTTCGAGGCAGGGCCATCTACCTCTTGGGTGTCCCCGCTCCCCGACCCCTTGGTGGATCTTATAGCCACTAGGGCTTGGAGGGAGCCGGACACTGTAGAGCCTGTTCCCAAGCGCCCGGACAAAATCTTGAGCCCCCCGTCAGAGAGAACCCATTGGAGCAGAGGTCCCCCTGTGGATGCCATGTTGGTGGCGGCAGCCACCAAGAGAGAGTTGGCTCAGGAGAGCCCCATGGTTCATCCGCCGAGCAAGGAGTCTCGCGCAGTGGACCGCCTTGGGAAGCGGTCTTTCAGTTCAGCGACCTTCTCCATGAGGGCCCTGAACTATATGGCACACATCATTCTGATGCAGTGGGATATAATCAAAGAATACGCTGCTTCCCCCCCAGGGTCCATGTCGTAAGGGGACAAGCAACTGTACTCCTCCCGAATGTCCACCCTACGTTCTATTTCCAACACCTCTATGTGGCTTTTGTCTCATGCCACTGAGGGAGCCGCTAGAGCAATTGTAAAATTACTAATTGATGACTGATTACTTGGACTATATAAGCTGGAAGCTGTTTCATCTATTTTATCTGAAGAAGTCAACCTATTTAGGCTCCATTTAAAAGCGCTTTATGGTACCTGTTGTTTTATGCTATCTTTCTGTGGTTTTACTTGGTGTAGCAGTTGCAGTTGGAACTGATTAAAGTCGAAGATTTTTTATCCAACAAGAAGTGGTTTTTCTGCCAGAAGCTTCCTATTTTTTGTTTCCTTGGTTTGTGGACATTTTACTTTAGTTTGGAGCCGCTAGAGCAGGCGGAGTCGGGCTGGTCATGAGGAGGCAAGCCTGGCTCCGACATTGTGACTTCTCGGAACCCTTTAAGGCGTCATTTGCGAATGTCTCTTTTGATGGTTCTGCATTGTTTGGCAAAACCATTCGCAACACCCTTGTCCAGAGAGAGAAAGACGGGAAGACGTCTGCCGTCGGAGTCCGCTTCTCTGCTCCCCAGAGGTCCTTTGCCAAGAACCAAAAGGGTCAGAAGAAGATGTGGTTCCAGAAATCGCATCAATCCGTCTGCTCCAGACAACCAGTCCCACTCGTGGCAGAGGAGGACAGGGTGGACGCCGCCCTAGAGGCAGAGGGGGGTCCCAGGAATTTTGGGTCCCGAGAACCCTTCTCTGAGAGGCCCACGCAGAACCCCTGAGGGGTTACCCGGCTGCTCCACTCTGGAGGCAGTCGGGGGACGTTTTTCGAGGCACCTAGCAATGAGGGAGTCCATAACGGATCGCTGGGTGCTTCGTGTTGTATCCAGAGGCTACCAAATTCCCTTTCTTGTAACCCCCAGAATCAGAAGCCTCCCCGATGTACCACCCTATTAGAGGGAGGCGGCTGCTGCAGAAATTCAGCAGCTCTTACAAAAAAGAGCCATCCAGCCTGTCCCCCCAGATCAGCTCGGATCAGGGTTTTACTCCAGGTTTTTTCTGGTGCCAAAAAAGACGGGGGACGCGAGGCCCATCCTGGACCCCTGTCTCTTGAACCTGGCAGTACCAAAAGTAAAGTTCCGGGTGGTCACACTGCAATCTATTCTCCCACTACTGCAGGAGAACGATTGGATGTGCTCAGTAGACCTCAAGGATGCGTACTATCATATTCTCGTAGACAGACACTCCAGGAGGTTTCTCCGCTTCCGGCTGGAAGCCAGCCATTTCCAGTTCAGGGCCCTTCCCTTCGGTCTCACCTCAGCCCCCAGGGTGTTCACCAAGGTCTTGGCAGCGATAGCGGCCCACCTGAGACTCAAGGGAATTCAGGTCTTTCCGTACCTGGACGACTGGCTCCTTACCGCCCCAACAAGGCATCTTCTTTGCTCATGCAGGGATTATTTCCTCAGTCTGGCTCCACTCTTAGGGTTTACCATCAACATGGCCAAATCCTCCCTGGCTCCTACACAAGTATTGGATTTCATAGGGGCGAGGTTGGACTCCAGACTGATGCTTGCTTTCTTGACTCCAGATCGGCTTCAGAACCTGAGGTTGCACGTGCAGGCCATCCTTCAACTTCAAGCTCCTTCGGCGGAATTGGTCCTGAGGGCTCTAGGGTCCATGGCAGCAATTCCGCTGCTGCCATTGGCCCGGCTGAATATGAGGGTCATACAGTGGACCCTCCAGGTACAATGGTCCCTATCTCGCAATCCCCTGTCTCATCCTATTCCCCTAAGCAGGGTTTGCAAAAGGTCGCTCGCGTGGTGGCTCCAGTCCTCCAATCTCCACACGGGACGCCCCTTCTCTCTGCCTCCGCCAGTCGCCACAGTAACCTCGGACGCTTCTCGCCTGGGGTGGGGGGGGGCACTATTCGGGCAGAACAGTCCAAGGCACGTGGAACGACATAGAGACCTCATTGCATATCAACGTCCTGGAGATGAGGGCGGTGCTTTTGACGTTGCAAGCACTTCACAACCCTCTTCCAGTGGGGACGATTGCGGTACAGACGGACAACATGTCAGTCGTCTGGAACATCAACAAACGGGGGAACCATGTCTTACCCTCTCTGCCGCGAGGCCATGAGAGTGTGGGAATGGGCGATATCCACCAACCGCTTTCTCATCGCAGTGCACATTCCGGGACGGTCCAACATTTTAGCGGACAGGCTCAAGTCGTACTATCCTGACTCCTTACGAGTGGTCTCTCAATCCTCTAGTGGCAGAGCAAGTATTTGCCCGATGCGGGCGACCTTGTTGCGATCTTTTTGCCTCTCCCTCAAATACCAAATGCAACGATTACTTTGCTCTGATCCCCCCTCCGGGAGAGTCCCCGAGAGACTCTCTAGTTCATGCTTGGCCTCCCGGTCTGCTTTATGCTTACCCGCCTCTGCCCCTGATGTTGAAACTGTTGCAGAAAGCCAGTCAGTTGGGGAGCAAGATGATCCTCATTACCCCATTCTGGCCTCATCAGACGTGGTTCCCTTACCTATGGTCTCACCTGATTCATCCGTCCTGGATTCTGGATCACCTCCCGGATCTCATTTCACACCCCCTGGGTCTCCCTACTCCGAACCTGGCCAACCTAAAGCTGACTGCTTGGTTGCTCCAGTTCCACTCCTGATGAGGACTCCCGGAATCTCATCACCAGTCAAAGCCATTCTAGTAGCAGCTCACAAGCCTTCCACCAGAAGGGTCTATCGGAGTAAATGGAAACGTTTTTCCATTTGGGCAGAACATAGTCATTTAGATCCCTTTACGGCGCCGGTAGCGTCGGTTCTAGATTTTCTAACTTCTCTCTTTCACCAGGGGGCTAGTTCTTCCATGGTCAAGGTGCAACTTGCAGCAATTTCACACTATCATATAGGGCAGGAGTCAGGCCCGCTTATTACTTCCAAACTGTGGAAGACCTTCCTTAAGGGTACCTTCCTCCTCAGGCCCCCGGTCAAAGAGGTGGTACCTCCATGGGATTTATCCCTAGTTTTACAGGCCTTGACTAGCCCCCCTTTTGAGCCGGCGGCCACTGTTGATCTTAAATACCTCTCTTGGAAAACGGCCTTTTTGGTGGCCATAACTTCAGCCAAGAGGGTCTCGGAACTCCAGGCTCTGTGTCAAACCACCGTATTTGGTCTTCCACCCAGACAGAGTTCACCTCAGGATCAATCCGTCTTTTCTACCTAAGGTATCTTCTGAAGCTAACATTAATCAATCTATTAATCTTTCAGTATTCTTCCCCAACTATCAAAACAAAGGAGAGTATAAGCTGCACTCTTTAGACGTGCACAGACAACTACATTTTTATATTCACTGAACTACTGGTCATAGGCAATCCGATCAGTTGTTTATCTCCTTTGCCAAAAACAACTTCGGCAAGTCGGTTTCTAAAGTTACCCTCTCCCGATGGATATCTAGTTGTATTCTCTTAGCATATCAGAGCTCGGGAAGGCCTGCACCTCAGGGAGTCCTTGCTCATTCTACTAGGGCCGTTGCTACATCGGCTGCTTTCAAGGCTAGGGTTTCTCTGGATGACATTTGTTCCGCAGCCACTTGGACTTCATCTCATACCTTTATCAGCCACTACAAAGTAGATATTGTCTCCCGAGGTAGGGCGTCTTTTGGCTCTGCAGTGCTCTGGAATATTCTTCCATGAAGGCCACCCAAGATTTAGGTAGCTGGGGACTCTGTCCCAAAGGTTGCTGACAAATGAAGTTCCTACTTCAGATTAAGTTATGTACTCACCATAACGTTCCATCTGAGTAGGTATCTTCATTTGTCTGCAACCATCCCCCCCTCCTTCCCCATGACCAAAATGATCCTACTTTGGGTTCTTTAGATTAGTTCCCTCTGGGACACAGTATTAGCTGTGCTATGGGGCAAACTTGATCTGCGGTCAGTCAGGGTTGGTAGGGGATTATGGGTAAAGGGAGGAGCTAGGAGCTCGGCTCTATGCTGTGATAGAAGTTGCCGGCTCGGATCCGTATCCCAAAGGTTGCAGACAAATGAAAATACCTACTCAGATGGAACGTTATGGTGAGTACATAACTTCTTATTAGATGCCAGTTGTCATGAGAAGTACATGTGTAGTGTGGGGAAACCAGTTCGTCACTGGGATTCCACAGTCTGTCTCTTGTCTGGGGCCAGAGCCCAACTGTCCCCAGTGTGCCTTCTTCAGTTCCAGAACTCTCAAGTGTAGGGCAGAATCGCTAGAGAAGTGCTTAAAGACTGAAAGGGAGCATCTGGGGCCCATGCGTACTGTGGCATCCACCAGTCAAGTTCCACTCCTAACTCATAGTCATGAGAAGCATCTGAAGCAAGTTAGGGTTACAGATGGCAGTTCAGTGCTAGTCTGTTTGTGCCCAGGCTTGTGATTGTTGAAGGAGGAGACTTTCAGTCCCCTCCACTGACAGTGCATGTGATGGAGGTCTGCACTGAGACCCCTTTGGAGTCTGATATGGCATTGATCTCCTTGACATCCACAAGGACTGAAGGAATTCGGTTAGGTTGGAATGGGTCTGGAATCACTGTGCTGATTCCAGCTTCTGATTCATGTTCAAAGACTATTGGGGGGGGGGGGGTTGTTTAATTCTCAGTTTGAAAGGAAGCTTCAGCAAACTGGACCCTAGGCATCGTTCTGGGCATAATAAATCAGAGAGGCCAAACCTAGACACAATACCAAATCAAAGAAGACTGATTCAGCTCGCCTCTACCTAGGCCTCCTGGGAATGTTTCATTAAGCCTTGCCCATATGACCTTGTAAGGCTGGCTGAGGACCTCATGGATATCATGAAATCCAGACAGTTTAGCCATAGCAGGGCACCTCCCACAGAATCTTCTAGCAAAGGAAAGAGAGAATGTTCTTCATGTTTCACTGTTGCAGTCATTACAATTGGGTTATCCTGCTGGCAGGCTACCTGCAGTCAGCCTGAATTCCAAAGTCCTGGTCCGGCGTTGGTTGCTGTTGCCTCCTCCCTGGCGTCAGTGCGTCAGGGGTATAAAAGATGCAGCCGACGCCATTTTCTTCAGTCTTTCTTGCCGCGCAGTGCCCGAAGCAAAAGCAGTTCACAAGTGCCGGTCGGCCGACTCCTGAGATTTTCAAGTTCGAATTTCAGATCCGAAGTCTTCATTAAAGCTAAGTACCCCGTCGAGGAAACATTTTTTCTTGCTCCAGACCGATGTCAGAACAAGTTAATAATTGTATTTCTTGTGGGAAGCAAATACCTCATAAGGATTTTCATTCTTACTGTATTCCTTGCCTAGGCCTAGACCACGACATTGCTAGTTGTCGGTTTTGTGCTAGATTTAACCAACACATTATTAAGCATCGGTACGACTTTGCATTTCATTATTTTGGCAGAAGATTTAATTTATATAATGCCGTCGGAACAGCCGACTGCCGAAAAAAAAAGACAGGCATCCGAGGTCCAAAACAGACGAAGCTTCGGCTAAGCCAGTCGCCGGTTCTCAATGAGGTGCTTTCACAGCCTCTGATGCCCACTACCTCAGAGCCACAGGCCACTTCTGACTCCCACGTGGAGCTGACTAGGCTGCTGGAAACTCAAGGATGTTATGTGGTCCTATCTCGTCTGCATTCCTTACTCACGGGTTCGGAGCCGAGAATCGTCTCCGACTCTGCCATTTCTCTAGCACAAAGTCTCTAATTGGCTGGGCTAACCCAGTATCCCAAGATGCACGTCGCCGTAGCCCCAGATCTCGTTTGCTGCTCGTAGAGTTAGGACGTGGTCTCGCTTGGCTGTGGCTAAGACCCTTTTCAAATACTTTTCTAAGTATTTTGGTAGTCAGTTGTATTGCAAAAGCTATTTTAATAGCTACTCTTCTATTTTTGACTAGTTCTTGTGAGCTTTGTGAGGACTGTTTGTTTGTTTGTGGTATCCTGCTGTTTCGTGGGCTAGGCCCGTTTAAGTTAGAGGACCTAGTCCTCTCCAGTGTTGTTCCCTTGTATTTTTTGTGCTGGTTTTGAGTTGAGTAGTTTTCCCTCTAAGAAACGTTTAACTTAGAGTTTACTACTTGGCCGTTAGTGTGTTTTGGTTTTTCCCGCCTCCCTCTTGTGTTGTCTCTGTCGGCTGGGTGTTGTGCGGTTGTTATGTCTAAAGAACAGAAAGAACATAAACCCTCCGGGTTTAAGAAGTGTATCAAATGTGGCTACAAAATGTCCACTACAGATGGGCATTCCATCTGTGTTTACTGTCTGGGTGCTATTCACCTACAAGAGTCCTGCAGTTTTTTGCCACGTGTTTAGCCCTAGGGTACTGCAGGAAATAAAAAATAAACTGATTTTGAAGGGTCTGATTTAAGCCTTCCTTTGAGGAGGCCTTAAATTCTTCTTCATCTTCTAGTGCTAAATCTAAGCCTGCTAAGGCCAAGAAAATATCTCCGGCTCCGTCTGCCTCTTCGGAGCCTTCGGAGAAGGTTTCAAAAGTGGATACTTCCTCCTCGGCTCCATTGTCCTCGGGGCTGCAGGAGGTATCTGTTGTACTGGAGTCTACCTCTGCTCCGATATTATTGGAGCCTATTTGGAGCCGGTCACCCAGTGTCAGGCATGAGTCTCCAGGTAGGAGATCCCGATCTCCTTCTATTTCTTCAAAATCCTCTAGGCTGTCTGATTTGGGTGTGGATAGGGTGGTTCAGAGGCTCCTGCAGTCGCTGGTGTTAGCAAAACTGTTTTCGGCTCCCAGTCGGCTCCGGAGCCAGTCCCTGTCCTGGTACCAATGATTCCTCCTCCGAGCACCCATGTGTCGTCTGAGCCGGAGTGCCCTGCGCTGAGTGATGTCCTTGTGTCGGCTCCGATACCCCAGGTGAGTCTATCAGAGCCGGCATCGGCTGTTCTGTCCTCTGGATGTTCGTGTTAACCTGCTGCAGTCATCACACTTGGGTTATCCTGCCGTCAGGCGGTCCCGCAGTCGGCCGGAATTGCAAAGTCTTGGTCCGGCATTGGTTGCTGTCGCTTCTTCCCTGATGTCAGTGCGCCAGGGGGTATAAATGCACCCAAAGCCATTTTCTCCAGTCTTTCTTGCCGCGCGGTGCCCGAAAAAGGAGCAGTTCGCAAGTGCCGGTCGGCCGACTCTTGATTTTCGAAGTCGAATTTTGGATCCGAAGTCTTCAATAAAGCTAAGTACCCCATTGAGGAAACTTTTCTTGCCTCAGACCGATGTCAGAAAAAGTTAACAATTGTATTTCTTGTGGGAAGCAAACGCCTCATAAGGATTTTCATTCTTACTGTATACCTTGCCTAGGCCCAGACCACGTAGTCACTGGTTGTCGTTTTTGTGCTAGTTTAATAAGCGTACTATAAAAAGACGCTTTGATTTCGCACAACACTACTTCGGTAGAAAATTTAACTATACGATGCCGTCGGAGCAACCAACTACCAGCGTGCACAAAAAACACAAGGATAAGGGCAGGCAGCCTAGACCCAAGCCTGACTCCGAGGCCTCGGCTGGACAGGTCTCCGGTTCACCGGTCTTCAGTGAGGCTCCGACGCAGCCCCTAACTACAGCAGATTTGGAACCAGAGGCCACTTCGGAGCCTTTGGCGGAGAGTGCTAGGCCGACGCAGCCATTTTGTTTAGCCCCTACCGACGACCCTACAGAAAGAGATGTCCGTGCTGCAGATACAGCTTCGGTTTCTGAAGGCGTCTTCAGACCGACAACGCTCACCATAAAAGCGTACCCTAAGCCTAAGACTCCCATTAAGCCGAAAAAGACTGCACTTCAGTCCCCAGTTCAAGGCCACATGCCTAAGAAACGGATGCTTAAAATGGCTGAAGATTTGATTTCTTTAATCAGGGGTTCCCAACCACCACCCGGCAAAAGGCCTAGACAAGAGGAAGATTATGCCTCCTCTGAACAGGTGTCTATGTCCTCAGGCTCGTCTGAGGACCAAGATTACTCCTTTTCCCCTTATGAAGATTCTGATGCTGAGGATTCTATACCCTCAGCTTCTCCTCCTGAAGACTACTCCTTTGGGGAAACTTTGCACACTAAGAGAACATTTTCACTGGGAAGGTCAGGGCTACTCTGACTCAAAGAAAAGGCTCAGAGAGATGTTCTTCATCTCACATTGCTGCAGTCCTTACACTTGGGGTAGTCCGCTGTCCTCGGTCGGCCCGAATATCAAAGTATAAGGCTGACGTCGGTCAAGGCGCATTAGACTGACATCAGGACGTCAGGGTACAAATGCGCATGACCGACGTCATATCCTCAGTCTTTTTTGCCGCATGGTCCGATGCAGAAGCAGCGTTGCAAGTGCCGTTCGGCGTTCTGAAATTTTTCGAATTCGGAGTTTCAGACCGAGTCAAAGTTGGCTAAGTACCCGTTGGGGAATATTTTAGTTTTTCTTGCCTCAGTGGTTTACGGATGTCAGAAAAAGTGAATAACTGTATTTCTTGTGGGAAACAGATACCGCATAGAGATTATCATACTTTGTGTATTCCTTGTTTAGGGCCTGAGCACGGCGTTGTTGGGTGTCGCTTTTGTGCTAGATTCAATAAGCGCACTATTAAGAGAAGGTTAGATTGTGCCAGGTTAGTCTTGAGCGGTGCAATTATAATATGCCGCCGGATGCTCCGGCGTCCGCTTCTTCAAGAAGCGCAAGGACAAAGCAGCTAAGCCCAGGCAAGAAGAGCCGTCCGTCCGTACCGGTTCTTTAGAGGTGTCGGTGGAGCCGGGGTTCCGCCGGAGGTTTCTCTGGAGTCCCAGGGGGAGACTTTGTTATTGCAGGATGTGGCCTCTCAGGAGGCAGGTCAGGCTGAAGGGGCTTCTCAGGTTACTGTACTCCCCTCCCTTCCTAGGGTGGTTAGGCCCTCTCCTTCTGTTTCCAAGGCTTCTCCCAGAGGCAGGCCAGGTTTAGCTTCAGTTGGTGTCACTCCTAGTTCTTCAGGATCTGTGCCCAAGAAGCATATGCTTAAAATGGCAGAAGATTTGATTACTTTGATTAGAGGTTCTTTGCCCCCTCCTGATAAGAGACCTAGGGTGGAACCTGAGTTGGGGATATTTTGAGCAGGCTTCGGATGTTTCAGAGTCTTCGGCTGAAGACTTGCAGGAGTATTCTCCTTATTCTGATTCTGATGTGGATGATTCTACTCCTTCTGCTTCTCCTCCTGAGGATTTTTCTTTTTCAGAGACTCTTCATTCCATGAGGGAGCATTTTAAGTGGGAAGGTCAGGACTTCTCTGATTCCAGGAAAAGGCTTAGGGAATTTTTGTTTTTACCCCAGCATAGGCCTTTGGCTATACCTCCTGTTCTGGATGTTGTGGAAGATGTGTTTGCAGAGGCTTCTCTTAATCCTGATTCTTTGCCTCCTGCTCCTGTTAAACCGGATAGGTATTACAGGGTGCCTGAAGCTCATAAATATCTTTTAAGAGTCCTAGGGGACCCAGAAACTGTTAGTCAGGGGCCTAAGGGTGTTAAGGCTTCTGTTGTTAAAAATCCAGTTCCTCCAGATAAAGAGGCCAGGGCTTTGGATAGATGGGGAAAGAAAGTCTATACTTCTTCCACCCTAGCTATGAGGGCTTTGAATTGCCAGTTTCACATGTTGAAATACCAAAACTATCTACTTTCTCAATTGAAGTCTAAGGTAGATGCTCTGGCGGAAGGTATTGAGTGTAAAGAGTTACAAGATTTGGTACATGTTTCTGAACAGGTGGGTAAGCATTCTTTGCAATGTGGTTTTGATGCTGTACAGGCCTCGTCTAGGGTGGCTGCCACTGGGTCAGTTCTTCTTGAGCACGCCTGGCTGAGGGATCAGAATTTATCTGACCATGTTAAGACAAGGATTTTAGATGCTCCTTTACAGTCTGATGTGTTGTTTGGCTCACCTGTTGAGGCAGTCTTAAAGAAAATGGAAGACAAGGCTAAGTCTACGCAGACTGTTAAAGATTTTTTGCAGGTTCAGCCTCCGAAGTTTAGTAGGAATTGGCCTACCAAGGGGTGGACGTATCCTTCTTATGATTCCCAGTCTAGGGGTAGATCTAGACGTGGTAGGGGCAGAGCTCAGGGCTCTTTCAGGCCTAGAACAGGTAGTTCACCTGCTCAGTCTTCGGGTGAGGGCAGGGGTCAGTCCTTTCGTAAACAGACCCAATGACCTACCTTTTCAGCTGCCAGAGCCTTCTCGTCTGGCAGCACCTTTGGGAGGAAGGTTGGCTCTTTTCAAGGAAAATTGGAGTTTAATTACCCAAGACAGATGGGTATTGGATATCATACACCAAGGTTACAGGTTTTATTTCCATACCTTGCCTCCTTTCAAAGGCATGCCAGACGTTCCTCCTCAGCAAAGAATAGAGGCTCACAAACAAATTTCTCTGCTACTTCAAATAGGGGCCATACAGCCGGTCCCTATGCCAGAAGTGGGCCTACGATTTTATTCTCGCCTGTTCCTAGTACCAAAGAAGGGGAACACGTGGAGACCAATTTTGGATTTATCTATCCTCAACACTTATCTGGACATTCCCAAGTTCAAAATGTTGATGTTACAACAGCTTTTACCTCTGCTGGGCAAAGATCATTGGATGGTAACTTTAGATCTCAAGGAGGCTTACCTTCATGTTCCTATCAGACTGAGTTGCAGGAAGTATCTGCGTTTTCGGGCTGGGACTTCTCATTATCAGTTCTCTGCATTGCCCTTTGGCTTATCTACTGCGGCCAGAGTGTTCACGAAAGTTCTGGCTCCAGTGATAGCTTTCTTCAGGCTAAAAGGAATACAGATCTATCCTTATTTGGACGATTGCCTGATTCTGGCTCAAGGAAGGGACGAGCTTCTTCATCATTTGCAATATGTGATAGCAGTGCTAAGATGCCTGGGGTATTCTGTGAGCGAAATAAAGTCCAGTCTAGTACCCTCTCAGGACATGTGCTTGGTGCGTCTAAGAGTCAATACAGCATCCCAGATGGCCTTTTGACCCCGGACAAACAAAAGAATCTTTCCCTTTACTTTCATCAATTGTCTCATCAGTCCAGGCTGACTGCAAGGACAGTCCTTCAAGCCTTGGGGTTCATGGCATCTTGTATTCTGGTGCTTCCCAATGCCAAACTGCATATGAGGAAGCTACAATGGTATCTCAAAATGTATGGACACAGCACTGCCAGGATCTGGACACTGTCATTCAGATAATACCTTGCATTCAAAAGGAATTTTGTGGTGGGCTCAGGAATGTCACCTAAACAAGGGACTCTCTGTGACCCGGCCAGAGGCGAGTCAGATTCTAACGACAGATGCCTCAGACAAAGCTTGGGAGCTCATCTAAATGGAAAGTGGATACAAGACACGTGGCCTGCCAGACTACAACATCTACATATCAACTTGAAGGAGATGTTAGCAGTCCAGTTTGCATTAATAGCTTTCAAGGATTTACTTCTTCCAGGGCAGGTGTTGATTCTAACAGACAACACAACTGTCATGTGGTACATCAACAAGCAAGGGGAACACATTCTTATCCTCTATGCAGGCAAGCAATGATTTTGTGGGAGACTGCTCTCAGTTTACAGCTAAATCTTCAGGCAAGGTTTCTGCCCGGAGCACAGAACTCCTTAGCAGATGTGTTGAGCAGACGAATTATGGATCCCCACGAGTGGAAATTGAATCCTCATGTATTTCAGAAATTGACAGTGTCATGGGGAACTCCAGACATAGATCTGTTCGCTTCTCCACTAAACCACCAGCTGCCAAAGTTTTGCACAAAAAGGTTTCATCCCACAGCTTGGAAAGTGGATGCTCTTTCTTTCAATTGGAGCAATCTTCATGTGTATGCCTTTCCACCTCTGCCTCTCCTCCCAAAGGTACTCCTAAAGGTCAGACAGGACAAGCCAAAGATGATTTTAATAGCTCCAGATTGGCCTCGACAGCACTGGTACCCATTACTGAGAAGTCTAGTACGGGAGCCTCCATGGCCTTTGCCTTCGATTCCACACCTTTTGTCTCAGGAGAACAGTCATTTACTCAATATCAAGCTTCACTCTCTTCACCTAACAGCCTGGCATATTCTGTTTTGAACCATAGAGGGTCTCAACTTCCACAGCAAGTTTTGAATGTTATTTTGGAAGCTAGAAGGCCTAGTACAAGGAAAGTGTACGCAGATAAATGGAAGAGATTTTTATTTTGGAGTGCAGCAAAGGATTTTGATGTTTCTGAGCCTAATTTGTGTGGCTCTTCAATATCTTACTGAGTTGCTGGACAAAGGTTTGTCCTTCTCTTCTATTAAGGTTCATGCTGCAGCAATTTCGGCTCACTATGACTGTGACCCACCATTGTTTTCTCATCCTTTGTTCAAGCAATTTCTTAGAGGGGCAAAGAATATAAGACCCCACGAGAGCTCCTACTCCTGCTTGGGATCTCAATTTTGTGTTGGAGAAACTCACTCTACAACCTTTTGAGCCTGCAGCTACTACCGACTTGAAATATTTATCATGGAAGACTGCTTTTTTGTTGGCCATTACCTCTGCAAGAAGGGTTTCTGAATTGCAGGCCCTTATGGCGGTTGAGCCTTTCTTAATTTTCCATAAGGATAGGGTATCTTTGCGTACTAATCCTTCCTTTATGCCTAAAGTGGTTTCTAGTGTGGCTTTAAACCAAACTATTCATTTGCCTACTTTTTATGCAAATCCCCAAAATAAAGGGGAAAAGATTTTGCACACTTTAGATGTACACAGGCAGTTGCGATATTATTTGAGCAGAACTAAAGGGTTCAGGCAGTCTCAGCAGTTATTTGTTTCTTTTGCTTTGAGTTCTCAGGGCAAGCCTGTGTCAAAACAAACTATTTCTAAGTGGATTGGGTTTTGCATTGCTTTCTGTTATTCCCATCATGGTAAGGAGATTCCAGCTGGGATTAGGCCTCATTCCACTAGGGCTACTGCCACTGACAGCTTTTTAAGGGGTGGCAACTAAAGATATTTTGGAGGCAGCTACTTGGAGTTCAGTGCATACTTTCTCTAAGCATTATCACCTTCCACTTTACTCTAAATCTAGGGCTGGTTTTGCCACTGCTATTTTACAGGGCATTTTGGCAGCTCCTGCTTCTTTATAGCTTTGCCATCCTCCCTTACCTCTGCTTTGGGATTCTACCCAAGTGTAAGGACTGCAGCAATGTGAGATGAAGAACATAGTACAGTTTTGTACCTACCATAAATGTAGATGTTCGAAGATCCACATTGCTGCAGTCCAATTTACCCTCCCTCCTTCCCCTCTGTAGTTAGAGGCGGTTGTGTGGGTTGGGTTGTAAATTTTGTGTATATAGTATATATTGTACATATTATTAGTGCTAGGGTGGTTGGTTGGTTGTTTGCTGTCTTTTGGTTTTGACCTTTCTTTTTAGGGTCTTCTGACATCTGGGGCAAGAAAAGACTGAGGATATGACGTCGGTCATGCACATTTGTACCCTGACGTCCTGATGTCAGTCTAATGCGCCTTGACCGACGTCAGCCTTATACTTTGATATTCGGGCCGACCGAGGACAGCGGACTACCCCAAGTGTAAGGACTGCAGCAATGTGGATCTTCGAACATCTACATTTATGGTAGGTACAAAACTGTACTTTTCTTTTACTCCCCCCAGCACAGACCACTTGCCATCCCCCCAGTTTTAGACATTGTGGATGATGTTTAGAATCTAGTTTGAACCCAGATTCTATGCCTCCTGCTCCAGCCAAACCAGACAGATACTATAGAGTACCTGCCAAACCAGACAGATACGGTAGAGTACCTGACTCCCACAAATTCCTTTATAAAAGCCCTGTTGCTGATCCAGAGACTATCTCCCAGGGTCCCAAAGGGGCTAAGGCTTCTATGGCAAAAAATCCTGTACCCTCTGAAAGGGACTCCAGAGCACTTGACAGGTGGGGAAAAAAGGTTTACACCTCAGCCACTCTAGCTATGAGAGCACTAAATTGCCAAATTCACATGCTAAAATATCAGCAATTTCTAATGTCTCAATTAAAACAAAAAATGAGCACAGTCCCTCACCAGTCTGAATTGAAAGAAATGCAGTATTTGCTGCATGCAGCTGAGCAGGTGGGCAAACATACTTTACAATGTGGATTTGATTCCTTAGAGGCTTCCTGCAGAGCAGCTGTCACTGGGTCTGTTATACGTAGGCATGCTTTGTTAAAGGAACAAACTCTGCCTGATCATGTTAAGGCAAAGCTTCTAGATGCTCACTTACAGCAGGATGTTCTATTTGGAGTTAAAGCAGAAGAAGTCTTAAAGAAAATGGAGGATAAGGCAAAATCTATTTAAACAGTCAAAGATTTTCTACAGGTACAGCCCCCTCGCTTCAGCAGAAATTGGCCAACAAAAAATTGGTCCTTTCCAGCTACTGACAGACCACAGAGGGGTAAATACAGACGTCCAAGAGGCAGAGGACAACCACAAGCCCAATACAAACCTCAACAATGGGGCACTACAACATAGAAGGGAGGAGAAGACAGGCCCCAAACTGCTAGAAGGCAAACTCAATTACTTGCACCTCATCCGGCCAAGCAATACTCTCTTGGCAGCTCCCTTGGGAGGAAAACTCGCACTCTTTATAGGCAACTGGCACATTGTCACAAAGGACAAATGGGTCCTAGACATAATTTCAAAAGGATACAGATTCCATTTCCACACCTTGCCAATGAAAAGAGGAATGCCAAACCTGCCACAAAATCAATGGGCAGAGGTACAAAAATAAATTACAGCTCTCATGGACATGAGAGCCATTCAGCTGGTACCTACACGGGAGCAAGGCCAAGGATTTTACTCAAGACTCTTTCTAGTCCCCAGAAAGGACAATGCCTGGAGACCAATTCTGGACCTTTCAATTCTAAACACCTTCTTACAAGTACCCAAATTCAAGGTGCTAACACTACAGCAGCTTCTTCCCATGCTGGGCAAGAAAGCATGGCTAGTAACGTTGGACCTCAAGGAGGCATACCTGCATGTCTCTGTCAGACAAAGTTGCAGAAGATACCTCTGTTTCATTGCAGGTTCAACCCATTACCAATTCTCTGCACTGCCCTTTGGCTTATCCACTGCGCCCAGGGTCTTCACAAAATGCCTGGCACCAGTAATTGCATTCTGCAGGCTAAGAGGAATTCAAATATACCCATACCTGGACGACTGCCTCATCCAAGCAGAAAGCAAGGACATCCTCTTACATCTGGCTTTTGTAAAACATCTAAGTTGCCTAGGGTACACAGTAAACGAAAATAAATCAAATCTAGTACCCTCACAAAATATGACATTCCTGGGTGCCAGCTTGAATACAATGGCCCAGAAGGCTTATCTGACGCCAGACAAACTACAACTGACTCAATATTTCAAAACAATGCCAACAAAGACCCAACTCCCTGCAAGAAAAATTCTGCAGGCCTTGGGCTTCATGGCATCTTGCATTCTACTAATACCATTTGCAAAGCTGCATATGAGGAAATTAGTGGTACCTAAAAAGTGTATGGTCTCAACACAGCCACAGCTTGGACACGATATCTCTCATTCCCTGCCTACAACAGGAGTTTCTGTGGTGGTCACAAGCATGTCACCTCAACAAGGGTCAGCCTTTCACCTTGCCCCCAGCCAGGGAAACAATGACAACAGATGCATCGGACTACGCCTCGGGGGCACACATGGCAGGACACTGCGTTCAAGGCATATGGACTGCAGATCAAAGGAATCTGCACATCAATCAAAAAGAGATGTTAGCTGTACAGAATGCTCTGACAGCCTTCAAAAACCTATTACATCCAGGACAACTTACAATAAGGCCAGACAACACCACAGTAATGTGGTACATAAACAAACAAGGGGGTACACACTCCTACCCTCTATGCAGGCAAGCAGTGAACTTGTGGAACACAGCACTGGCTTACCAAGTTCAGTTACAAGCTCAATTCCTGCCAGGAAAAAAGAACACATTGGCAGATGACCTCAGCAGAAACATCATGGATCCCCACGAGTGGAAACTGAATCCACAAGTATTTTACAATAACTCAAAGATGGAGCCTGCCAGACATAGACCTATTTGCCAGCCCCCAAAACGATCAGCTGACAATTTTGTACAAGGACACTTCACCATCAAGCTTGGAAAGTGGACGCACTCTCAGGTGGAAAAACCTGACAGCATATGCCTTCCCTCCATTGCCTCTTATCACAAAGGTGCTTCTGAAAGTGAGAAAGGAGAGACCACGACTAATTCTCATAGCCCCAGACTGGCCACGTCAGCACTGGTACCCTCTATTAAGGAATATGGCCCAGGGCCCACCTTCGATTTTACCACAAATTGCCCATTTGCTCACACAGCAAAAACAATCAGATTCTACACAGCCAGCTCAAAACCTTAAATCTGGCTGCATGGCATATCACCTAACCATCCAGTCAGCTCCTCTTTCCCAAGCAGTTATGGATGTTATTCTGGAAGCTAGGAGGCCCAGCACCAGAAAGGCCTACTCGGACAAATGGAAAAGGTTTTGCACCTGGAACCAAGCTAGAGGCCAAAATACACTTCAACCTCACATGCCTCAGATTCTACAGTATTTAACGGAGATGTTGCACAAAGGACTTTTTCTTCCATTAAAATCCACGCATCAGCTATTTCAGCTCATTGCAACACGGATCCACACTTATTTTCACTTCCACTTCTAAGACAGTTCTTCAGAGGGGCAAAAAACATTAGGCCCCCCCAGGAGAGCACCTACACCAACATGGGACCTCAGTTTTGTTCTGGAAAAACTTACGCTACCTCCCTTTGAACCAGCTTTCTCTGCAGATCTACAGTTTATATCATGGAAGACTGCTCTGCTGCTAGCAATAACTTCAGCCAGAAGAGTCTCAAAGCTGCAAGCACTAATGACAGTGGAACCTTTCCTCATTTTCCATCAAGACAGAGTCTCTCTACGAACTAATCCTTCCTTCATGCCTAAGGTGGTTTCCAGTGTGGCTTTAAATCAAACCATTCACTTACCCACCTTCTTCCAAAATCCACAGAACAAAGGAGAAAGACTTCTGCATTCCTTGGACATTCGCAGACAACTTCATTACTACTTGGATGAAACTAAGGTTTTCAGAAAATCTGACCAGCTCTTTGTATCCTATGCTACAGCTTCACAAGGGCAAGCTATATCAAAACAAACCATTTCCAAATGGATAGGACATTGCATTCGTTTTTGCTACACCCATCATGGAAAACCAGTTCCTGCTACCATTAGGCCCCATTCTACAAGTGCAATGGCTACATCTACAGCCTTCCTCAGGGGGGTCCCAACCAAGGAGATTTTGGAAGCTGCAACTTGGAGTTCAGTACACACCTTTACCAAACACTATCACTTACCACTTTACTCTAAGACTAGGGCTGGCTTCGCCACTGCAGTTCTGCAGGGTCTTTTAGCCTCCTCTAACCCTCTATGAATCCACCACCCATCCTTAGCTTTGGGATTCTACCCAAGTGTGATGACTGCAGCAGGGTAACACGATGAACATAGTACAGTTTTGTACCTACCATAAATGTAGATGTTCGAGTGTTCACCATGCTGCAGTCCAGGTTACCCTCCCTCCTTCCCCTCTGATCTAACTGGATAAATCTCTACAATACCTTCCTGATGTTTTTGCTTATAGCTGGAAAGATTTTGTGTTGGTGCTAAAATTTTTTCTTAATTTCCACCCTTTTGGGGGCACCTGACATCTGGGGCAAGAAAAACTGAAGAAAATGGCGTTGGATGCATTATTTATACCCCTGGCACACTGACGTCAGGAAAGAAGCGACAGCAACCGACGCCGGACCAAGACTTTGGAATTCCGGCCGACTGCGGGACCGCCTGACGGCAGGATAACCCAAGTGTGATGACTGCAGCAGGGTGAACACTCTAACATCTACATTTATGGTAGGTACAAAACTGTACTTTTCGTTACTCTGGTTTCCTCAGTCGGACCCGAGGGGGATACTTCGGGACTCCTGTCGGTTCAGAGTCTCCCTCTCGGTGCATTGGCTCAGGGAATCTCTACTCCGGTCGTGGTCTCGGAGACGGGTCGGTCCTCTGATTCGGGGGGACCTGCCTTCGAGGCCATGAGGAGCGCACTGGCTAGTCAGTCACATTACCTGGATCTGTCACTCCGTCCCCATACACCCTGGCTAGAGCCTCTGACGCCCCCCTATCTGTGGATGGTGGAGCCCAAAGGTCTGGGGATACCCCCTTGTGCGGTCCCCTACTTTGAGGGCCCATCAGAGTCTGTGCCTGAGGAGGGCCCCAGTAAGAAATTGTGCAAGAGGAAGCACATAGACTCCCAGGACGAGTCCCTCACCTCTGATACCGACCTCGAGGAGTTAGAGGGGCCCCCTAAGTCGTCCTCCGATGTCTTTTTCTCCGACATCCTGGAGATTTTGAGGCAGAGAGGCAACTGGCCTTCCAAGACCCCCTCTGAGGAGGAGTCTGTGTTCCTCAAGGCCTTCGGAGCTCAACCCTCCTTCTCCTGGGTGTCTCCACCCTTCGACAAACTCCTGGATTTGATTTGTCGAAGGGTTTGGGAGAACCCTGATTCCGTGGAACTGGTGCCCAGATGTCCAAATAAGTTCCTTTCTGCTCCCCTGGGGAAAGAGTTCCTGACCAAAGGGGATGTTCTTCGTTTTCCATTGCTGCAGTCCTTACTATTGGGTATAGTCCGCATCCAGTCGGCCCGAATACCAGAGTATAAGGCTGACGTCGGTCAGGGCGCATTAGACTGACGTCAGGGTACTAATGCGCATGACCGGCGTCATATCCTCAGTCTTTTTTGCCGCGTGGTCCGATGCAGAAGCAGTTTTGCGAGTGCAGGTTGGCGTTCTGAAATATTTCCGAAACCGGAGTTTCAGACCGAATCAGAGTTGGCTAAGTACCCGGTTGGGGAACATTTTGGTTTTTTCTTGCCTCAGTATTTAACCGGATGTCAGAAAAAGTGAATAACTGTATTTCTTGTGGGAAACAAATACCTCATAGGGATTACCATACATTGTGTATACCTTGTTTAGGGCCTGAGCACGACGTTGTTGGTTGCCGCTCTTGTGCTAGGTTTAACAAACGCACTATTAAGAGGAGGTTAGACTGTGCCAGATTAGTGTTTGGGAGGCGTTGCAATTATAAAATGCCGCCGGATGCTCCGCGCCCGCTAGATCCAAGAAGCGCAAGGACAAAACAGCGAAGCCTAGGGTTGATGAACCGGCAGTCCCGGACGTCGGTTCTTTAGGTGGCTCAGTGGAGCCAGAGGTTTTGCCAGGAGTTTCTATGGAGTCTCAGGCAGAAACTTTACTGTTACAGGATGTACCCTCTCAGGAGGCAGGCCAGGCTGAGGGGCTTCTCAGGTAACTATTCTTCCCTCTCTTCCCAAAGTAGTTAGAGCCTCTCCTTCTGTTGCCAAAACTTCTTTTAGAGGTAGGCCAACTTCAGCTTCAGTAGGGGCTTCTCCTAGCCTTCGGGTTCTGTACCTAAGAAACATATGCTTAAAATGGCAGAAGATTTGATTACTATGATTAGAGGTTCTATGGGCCCTCCTGATAAGAGGCCTAGAGTGGAACCAGAGTTTGACAGTTTTGAACAGGGTTCAGGGCTTCTGAGTCTTCTGCGGAAGATTTGCAGGAGTATCCTCATTATTCTGATTCTGATGTGGATGATGCCACTCCTTGCTTCTCCTCCTGAGGATTTTTCATTTTCAGAGACTCTGCATTCCATGAGGGAGCACTTTAAATGGGAAGGCCAGGATTACTCTGATTCCAGGAAGAGGCTTAGGGAATTCTTGTTTTTACCCCAGCATAGGCCCTTAGCTATACCTCCTGTGTTGAATGTGGTGGAGGATGTTTTTGCAGAGGCTTCCCTGAACCCTGATTCTTTGCCTCCTGCTCCTGTTAAACCTGATAGGTACTATAGGGTGCCCGAAGCTCATAAGTATTTGTTTAAGAGTCCTAGGGCGGACCCAGAAACTGTTTCTCAGGGGCCTAAAGGTGTTAAGGCCTCTGTGGTTAAAAATCCTGTTCCCACTGACAAAGAGGCAAGGGCGTTAGATAGGTGGGGTAAGAAAGTGTATACTTCTTCCACTCTAGCCATGAGAGCATTGAATTGTCAGTTTCACATGCTGAAATATCAAAATTATCTCCTTTCACAATTGAAATCTAAGGTGGATGCTTTGGCGGAAGGTATTGATTGTAAAGACTTGCTGGATTTAGTTTATGTGTCTGAACAAGTGGGCAAGCATTCTTTGCAATGTGGTTTTGATGCTGTGCAGGCCTCCTCGAGGGTGGCTGCCACTAGTTCTGTTCTTCGCAGGCATGCCTGGTTGAGGGATCAAAATTTGGCTGAGCATGTTAAGACAAGGATTTTGGATGCTCCTTTACAGTCTGATGTGTTGTTTGGTTCACCTGTGGAAGCAGTTTTAAAGAAAATGGAGGACAAAGCTAAGTCTATGCAAACTGTTAAAGATTTTTGCAGGTACAGCCACCGAAGTTTAGTAGAAATTGGCCTGCTAAGGGGTGGACATATCCTGCTTATGATTCCCAGTCTAGGGGTAGGTCTAGACGTGGTAGGGGCAGGGCTCAAGGTTCTTTTAGGCCTAGAACAGGGAGTTCACCTGCTCAGACTTCTGGTGAGGGCAGGGGTCAGTCCTTTCGTAAACAGACCCAATGACCTGCCTTTTCAGCTGCCAGTAGATTCTCGTCTGGCAGCTCCTTTGGAAGGACGACTGTCTCTTTTCAAAGAAAATTGGGATTTAATTACTCAAGACAGATGGGTGTTGGACATCATTCTGCCAGTCCCTGTATCAGAAAGGGGCCTAGGATTTTATTCTCGCATGTTCCTAGTACCAAAGAAGGGGAACATGTGGAGACTGCTTTTGGATTTATCTCTCCTCAACACTTATCTGGACATTCCCAAGTTCAAGATGTTGACGTTACAACAGCTTTTACCCCTGCTGGGCAAAGATCACTGGATGGTAACTTTAGATCTCAAGGAAGCTTACCTTCATGTGCCTATCAGGCTAAGTTACAGGAAGTATCTGCGGTTTCGAGCTGGAGATTCTCATTATCAGTTCTCTGCATTGCCCTTTGGCTTATCTACTGCCCAGAGTATTCACAAAGGTTCTGGCTCCAGTGATAGCTTACTTCAGGCTACAAGGACTTCAAATCTATCCTTATTTAGACGACTGCCTGATTCTGGCTCAAGAAAAGGAAGACCTTCTACAGCATCTGGAATATCTTGTAGCAGTGCTAAGATGCCTAGGGTATTCTGTGAACGAAATAAAGTCCAGTCTAGTACCCTCTCAAGACATGTGCTTTCTGGGTGTGAGACTGAATACAGCAGCCCAGATGGCCTTTTTAACCCCGGACAAACAAAAGAGTCTATCACTTTACTTCCATCAACTATCTCATCAGTCCGTGCTGACTGCAGAGACAGTCCTTCAAGCATTAGGGTTCATGGCATCTTGTATTCTGGTGCTTCCCAATGCCAAACTGCATCTGAGGAAGTTACAATGGTATCTCAAAAATGTATGGACACAGCACTGCCAGGATTTAGACACTGTCATTCAAATAATACCTTGCCTTCAAAGAGAATTTTTGTGGTGGGCTCAGGAATGTCACCTAAACAAGGGACTCTCTGTGACCCGGCCAGAGGCGAGTCAGATTTTACCGACAGATGCCTCAGACATTGCTTGGGAGCTCATCTAAATGGAAAGTGGATACAAGACAAGTGGCCTGCCAGACTACAGCATCTACATATCAACATGAAGGAGATGTTAGCAGTCCAGTTCGCATTGCTGGCTTTCAAGGAGTTACTTCTTCCAGGGCAGGTGTTGATTCTAACAGACAACACAACTGTCATGTGGTACTTCAACAAACAAGGGGAACACATTCTTATCCTCTATGCAGGCAAGCAATGATTTTATGGGAGACTGCCACGCTTGCACCTAACTCTTCAGGCAAGATTACTGACAGGAGCACAGAACTCCTTAGCAGATGTGTTAAGCAGACAAATCATGGACCCCACAAGTGGAAACTGGATCTTCATGTATTTCAGAAATTGACAGTGTCATGGGGAACTCCAGACATAGATCTGTTCGCTTCTCCACTAAACCACCAGCTGCCACAGTTTTGCACAAAGGGGTTTCATCACACAGCTTGGAAAGTGGATGCTCTGTCTTTCAGTTGGACAAACCTTCATGTGTATGCCTTTCCACCTCTGCCTCTTCTTCCAAAGGTACTGTTAAAGGTCAGACAGGACAGGCCAAGGATGATTTTGATAGCTCCAGATTGGCCTTGGCAACACTGGTACCCTCTACTACGGAGTCTGGTAAAGAAGCCTCTATGGCCTTAACCTTTGATTCCACATCTGTTATCCCAGCAGGACGGTCATCTGCTCAATGTCTAGCTTCACTCTCTTCATCTGACAGCCTGGCATATTCTGTGTTGACACACAGCAGGTCTCAACTTCCTCAACAAGTTTTAAACGTGATTAGGGAAGCAAGAAGACCTAGTACAAGGAAAGTGTACGCAGCAAAATGGAAGAGATTTTTATTTTGGAGTAAAGCAAAGAATTTGGAGATTTCTGAGCCTAATTTGAGTATGGCTCTTCAATATCTTACTGAGTTACTGGACAAGGGTCTGTCCTTCTCTTCCATTAAGATTCATGCTGCAGCAATCTCAGCTCACTATGATTATGACCCACCATTGTTTTCGCATCCTTTGTTCAAGCAGTTTCTTAGAGGGGCAAAAAATATAAGACCCCGACGTAGAGCTCCTACTCCTGCTTGGGATCTCAATTTTGTGTTGGAAAAACTTACTCTACAACCTTTTGAGCCTGCGGCTACTGCTGAATTGAAATATTTGTCATGGAAGACTGCTTTTTGTTGGCTATTACTTCTGCAAGAAGGGTGTCTGAGTTGCAGGCCCTTATGGCAGTCGAGCCCTTTTGATTTTCCATAAGGATAGGGTATCATTACGTACTAATCCTTCCTTTATGCCTAAGGTGGTTTCTAGTGTGGCTTTAAACCAAACTATTCATTTGCCTACTTTTTATGCAGACCCCAAAATAAAGGGGAAAAGATTTTGCATACTTTAGATGTACACAGGCAATTGCGTTATTACTTAAGCAGGACTAAGGATTTTAGGCAGTCTCAGCAGTTGTTTGTTTCTTTTGCTTTGAGTTCAGGGCAAGCCTGTGTCAAAACAAACTATTTCTAGGTGGATTGGCTTTTGCATTGCATTTTGTTATTCCCATCATGGCAAGGAGGTTCCAGCTGGGATTAGGCCTCATTCCACTAGGGCTACTGCCACTTCAACAGCATTTCTACGGGGGGTGGCAACTAAGGATATTTTGGAAGCAGCTACTTGGAGTTCAGTGCATACTTTCTCTAAGCATTATCACCTTCCTATCTACTCTAAGTCTAGGGCTGGTTTTGCCACAGCTGTTTTGCAAGGCATGTTGTCAGCTCCTGCTTCTTTATGATTTGCCAGCCTCCCTTACCTCTGCTTTGGGATTCTACCCAATAGTAAGGACTGCAGCAATGGAAAACGAAGAACATAGTACAGTTTTGTACCTACCATAAATGTAGATGTTCGAGGATTCCATTGCTGCAGTCCAATTTACCCTCCCTCCTTCCCCACTGTGTTTAGGGGTGGTTGTGTAGGTGAGTTTGCCTGCTTATATTTTTGTATATATTGTTCATGTTTTGGTGCAGGTATTTTGGGCCTTGTCTTTTTAGGGTCTTCTGGCATCTGGGGCAAGAAAAGACTGAGGATATGACGCCGGTCATGCGCATTAGTACCCTGACGTACTGACGTCAGTCTAATGCGCCCTGACCGACGTCAGCCTTATACTCTGGTATTCGGGCCGACTGGATGCGGACTATACCCAATAGTAAGGACTGCAGCAATGGAATCCTCGAACATCTACATTTATGGTAGGTACAAAACTGTACTTTTTGGTAGATGCCTTGGTGGTGGCGGCAGCCACTCAGCAGGAAGTTGCAGAGGCTTCTTCTTCCGCCATCCTCCTAACTAGGAGTCCAGGAGTATGGACCGGTACGGGAAGCGTACCCTGTCTTCGGCGACCTTTACCTTGCAGTCGCTGAATTACCTTTGTCATTTCACTCGGCTCCAAAGAGATCTCCTTAAGGAGCTAGGAGATACTCTGATGGGTAACATGCCTGAGGCGGTTACGCAAACTGTTAAAGCCCAGTTGTCTACCCTTGGTTCCATTGTCAACTCGTCCATGAGGCTCATATCTTATGCAGCTGAAGGGGCGAGTAGGGCAGCTAGCTCAGGTGTAGCTCTCAGAAGGCAAGCCTGGATGCGCCTGTGTCATTTCGCGGAGGCCTTGAAGTCTTCCTTCACTGACGCCCCCTTTGATGGGTCCTCTCTTTTCAGGACCGAAGTGAAAGACACCCTCACCAGATGCGAACAGGAGGGAAAGACACTATCTGCCATAGGGGCCCGTTTCTCTCTCCCTTCTAGGCCTTACCCCAAGGCTCAGAGAGAGGGGAAAATGTGGTTCAAGAAGTCTCAGAGAGGCCTTTCCCTACAGCTCAAAGTGAGTTCTCCCCCAGAGGCAGAGGAGGGGGAAATTATTCTGGAAGATGCCGTCCTAGAGGCAGAGGAGGCCCTCGCAACTCTGGAGACAGCAATTCCTTTCGCTCGTGGATCTTCCTTCCAGCTTTCCTGAGGCGTTGCCCGACTGTGCTGTTCCGGAGCCAGTCGGGGGCTGAATTTTGTTTCATCCAGAAGCCTGGGAAAGCATCACCCAGGATCGTTGGGTGCTTCGAATAGTTATAGTTACCGGAGGTTATGCTATTCCCTTTGTATCAACACCCCCTCCAGTCAGAAGAATCCTGGACATCCCACCCAGTCAACAGGATGAAGCAGCACTAGAAGTTACAAAGCTGCTAGAAAAAGGAGTCATCCAACCAGTCCCCTCAGACCATATCTGATCAGGAACTTACTCAAGACACTTTTTGGTGCCGAAAAGAACAGGGGACCTGAGACCCATTCTGGATCTGAGTCGACTGAATCACTACTTCTGAAGTCCAAGTTCCGAATGGTCACGCTTCAGTCCATTTTTCCACTGCTGGAAAAAGGAGTATGGATGTGCTCCATCGATCTCAAGGATGCCTACTACCACATCAAGATGGACAAGGCATCCAGGAGTCACTTAACGCTTCCGGCTGGGAGCCAGTCACTTCCAGTTTCGTGCCCTGCCCTTTGGTCTCACCGCAGCCCCCAGGGTGTTCACCAAGTGTTTGGCAGTAGTGACAGCTCACCTGAGACGTCAGGGATTCCGGTGTTTCTGTATCTGGACGACTGGCTTCTCACCGCCCCCACCAGGCATCTGCTCGTTCAAGCCATGGAGACTACCATAGCACTGTGTCAACAATTAGGAATTACTTTAAACTGGGAAAAGTCTGCCTTGCTGCCCTCACAGCGTGTTGTTTTTATAGATGCAGAGCTAGACTCTATTCAGATGTGAGCCTTTCTGCCACGAGAGAATAAGAGTGCTGCAGTCTCAGATCAACGCACTGTTGCCCCTCAAGAGTTCAAGTCAGGTTAGTTCTCCAGCTTTTGGGTTCCATGGCCGCCACCATCATGCTGGTGCCTCTGGCCAGGTTACATATGCGGATTCTGCAATGGCTCCTTTCTGCCCAATGGTCATTTCAGAAACTTCCTCTTTCCCACTTGATACTTCTCACGGAACGGTGCAAACAGGACCTCCGCTGGTGGCTACATTCCGTCAATCTGGACAAAGGGAGGAGCTTGATTCCTATGTCTCCAGTGGCCATGGTGACCACGGACACCTCCCAGATGCGGTGGGGGGGGGGCATTATCTTGGCAGGATGGTCCAAGGCACGTGGCAAGATCACGAGGTACATCTGCACATCAATGTTCTGGAGATGAGCGGTGTTTCTAGTGTTGCGAGCTCTCCAAGACTCTCTAACTCTGGGAACGATTGCGATTCACTCTGACATGTCCGTAGTGTGGTACCTGAACAAGCCGTGGTACCTGAACAAGCAAGGGGGAACCAAGTCCTATCCCCTCTGCAGAGAGGCCATGCGAGTCTGGCATTGGGCTGCATCTTCCCAACGGTTCTTAGTGGCAACACACATTCTGGGAAAGCCCAATGTGATAGCGGACAGGCTGAGCAAAGCTATTCTGATGCCTTACAAGTGGTCCCTGAACAACCGAGTGACGGTTCAAATTTTCAACAGGTGGGGTCAGCCTTACTGCGATCTCTTTGCCAGTCCCCTCAATGCCAAAAGCAACAAGTACTTCACACTGATCCCCCACAGGGGGAGTCACCCAGGGACGCTCTAGCCCATGATTGGCCTCCCGGTCTGGTCTACGCTTTCCCTCAGTTTCCTCTGCTAACAAGAGTGATTCAGAAAGCCATATCCTTGGGAAGCAGGATGATTCTTATTGCTCCACACTGGCCTCGACAAGTATGGTTCCCTTTTCTTCAGAAGTACACAGTGGACGGTCCTTGTACTCTGGACCCAGTGCCAGACCTCCTGACTCGCATGTCAGGCCAGCTCCATCCATCCCTGCAGGCTGACAGCCTGGTTACTCCACTTCCATCACTAGTTAGACGGCATTCTTTTTCACCGGAGGTGGTACACATCTTCATCTCAAGTCTTCTACCAGAAAAATTTATTCTAGCAAATGGAAGAGATTCTCCGTTTGAGCTCAGGCCCAAGGTTTGGACCCCCTCACAGCCCCAATTCCATCGGTTTTAGATTTTTTTAGCCATGCTTTTCTGTCAGGGCTTTGCGCCCGCTACCATTAAAGTGCAATTGGCTGCAATCTCCAATTTCCATACATCTTACAAGCCCTCTCTTATGGGCCATAAACTCTGCAAGGCCTTCTTGAAAGGCGCTTGGCTACTTCGCCCTCCTGTGTCGGAGCCTGTCATACCATGGGACCTAAACCTTGTGCTACAAGCCATCACTGCACCACCCTTTGAACCAGCTGCCACCTGTGAACTGAAATTTTTATCTTGGAAAACGGCATTTCTAATAGTTATTACATCAGCGAGAAGAGTATCAGAACTTCAAGCTCTGTCCATGAAACCTCCGTATTTGACCTTTCATAAGGACAGAGTTTCACTGAGACTTAACCCATCTTTCCTTCCTAAGGTGTCATCCACTGTTAATCTCCATCAATCTATCGAGTTACCAGTGTTCATTCCAAATTTTTCCAATAAAGCGGAGTTCAGGTTCCATCAGTTAGATGTGCACAGGCAATTGAGGTTCTATTTACACAGGACTAAACAGGTTAGGAAGTCTGATCAGCTTTTTGTGTCCTTTTCAGAGAACAGAGCAGGTTGTCCTGTTTCCAAGTGCACCATTTCTAAAGGGATTAAAGATTGTATTTCCTTCATCTACTCGGCGGCAGGCAGAAGTTTACCTTTTCCCGTCAGTGCTCACGCTACCAGGGCAATGTCTACATCGATAGCTTTCCATTCCAGGCTTTCACTGGATGATATTTGTGATGCGGCCACCTGGGCCTCTCCTCACACCTTTATCACTCATTACAAGCTGGACATGGCTTCTAGGGGCCGGGCTTCCTTTGGTTCCACTTTTCTCAGGAGTATCTTTTTATGAGTCTCCCAGGATAGAGGTGCTGGGGACGCTGTCCCGTGAGTAAGGATTGTAGGCGAGATAGGACCACATAACATCAGTTAGTTATGTACTCACCATAACAATCGATGTATGTGGTCCATCTCGCCTACCCTCCCACCTGTCCCCTTCCTAGGGGATTTGGAGGAATATTGACTCTGTGAACCCTTCAAGGTCAGTTGCTTTTTTCTTTCTTTGGCTGGAATTCCTTCCAGTGTTGGTCATGTATGGGTTATGCTTGGTATGGTTGCAAACTAGATCTGGGGCTAGGGCGAGGTGCATCTTTGGGATACTGGGTTAGCCCAGCCAATTCGTGCTAGAGAAATAGTTGGCAGAGTCAGCCGATTCTTGGCTCCGAACCAGTGAGTAAGGGATGTAGGCGAGATGGACTACATACATAGATCGTTATGGTGAGTACATAACTAACTGTATTGGGCCCTCGGAAACTATTCCCTCAGATGGGTCCGGAGCCGCTGAGCAGGCATCGGCTTCTGAGGGTGTATTCAGGCCTACACAGTTGTATGTGAAACCGACTTCATCTTCAAAGGCAAAAAAGCACCTCTAAAGTCAAAGAAACAAGTACAACATTCCCCTGGACAGGCCTCCATGCCTAAAAAACAGATGCTTAAAATGTCCGAAGACCTAATTACTTTGATCAGGGGTTCCCATCCCCTTCCTGATAAGAGACCTAGGCAAGAGACAGAATATGAATCTTCAGATCAGGTTTCCATTTCCCCTGATTCCTCCTCTGAACAGGGATACTCTCTTCCTCCCTATGAGGATTCTGATGCTGAAGAATCTATCCCTTCAGCCTCTCCTCCTAAAGATTATTCTTTTGGGGAGACCCTGCATACTATGAAGGAGCATTTCCATTGAAAGAGCCAAGATTACTCAGAATCTAAGAAAAGGTTCAGAGATTTTCTTTTACTACCTCAGGACAGGCCCCTTGCTATTCTTCCTGTCTTAGACATTGTAGATGATGTTTTTATAGAGTCCAGTCTCACTCCTGACTCTTTACCACCAGCTCCTGTTAAACCAGACATATACTACAGGGCTCCTGATTCACATAAATTTCTTTACAAAAACCCGGCTGCTGTCCCAGAAACTATATCTCAGGGTTCCAAAGGGGTCAAGGCGTCCACTGCAAAAAACCCTATCCCCTCTGATGGGGATTCAAGGGCCCTGGACAGATGGGGGGAAAAATTTACACTTCTGCTACCTTGGCTGTAAGGGCCTTAATTTGTCAATTTCATATGCTTAAATATCAGCAATACCTTATGTCACTACTTAAACAGAAAATGTTGACAAATTCTGAATGTGCAGAAGCCAGAGAAATGCAGGATTTATAGAATGCAGCGGAACAAGTGGGAAAGCATACCTTGCAATGTGGTTTTGATTCTCCGGAGGCCTCCTGCAGGGCCGCTGTTACGGGTTCTGGCATTAGGAGGCATGCTTGGTTAAAGGAACAGAATCTACCTGATCATGTTAAAGCAAAATTATTAGATGCTCCATTACAGCATGATACCTTGTTTGGTGTTAAAGCAGAAGAGGTGTTGAAGAAAATGGAGGACAAAGCTAAATCTATGCAAGCAGTGAAGGATTTCTTACAGGTACAACCAGATTTAGCAGGAACTGGCTTGCAAAGAATTGGTCCTTTCCAGTGTCAGACAAACCACAAAGAGGCAGATACAGACGCCGCAGAGGCAGATCACAGCCCCAGGACTCATACAGGTCTAAACAATGGGGCACTTCTACCTCCAAAAGCGGAGAGTAAAAATCACAGCCATACAGGAAACAGTCTCAATGACTTCCCCCTGCCAGCACCAAGCACTTATCTTCTGGCAGCCCCTTTAGGGGGAAAACTAGCACTTTCTTCACAAAATTGGCACATGATCACCCAGGACAAATGGGTTCTGAATAGTTTCACAAGGCTACAGGTTCCATTTTCACACCCTGCCAAGGGCAAACGGAATGCCAGACCTGCCACACAATCAATGGGCCGAGGCACAAAAACAAGTTTCGGAATGCCAGACCTGCCACACAATCAATGGGCCGAGGCACAAAAACAAGTTTCATCCCTCATGGACATGAGGGCCATTCAGCGAGTACCACAGCAAGAGCAGGGACTAGGATTTTACTCAAGACTTTTCTTGGTGCCCAGAAAGGACAATGCCTGGAGACCAATACTGGACCTGTCTATTCTAAACACATTTCTGGATATTCCGAAATTCAAAATGTTGACTCTGCAGCAGCTTCTGCCCATGCTGGGCAAGAAGGCATGGCTTGTGACTCTAGACCTAAAAGAGGCATACCTGCATGTCCCAATCAGACATTCATGCAGAAGATACCTCAGATTTATAGCTGGCTCAATGCACTACCAATTCTCTGCACTGCCCTTTGGCTACTGCGCCCAGGGTCTTCACAAAATGCCTGGCACCAGTAGTTGCATTTTGCAGACAAAGAGGAATACAAATATATCCTTACTTGGACGACTGCCTTATTCAAGCAGAGAACAAGGACATTCTACTACAGCATCTGGCGTCTGTAAAAAGATTACTAACATGCCTAGGGTACACAGTAAACGAAAATAAATCAAAACTAGTACCCTCACAAAAGATAATATTCCTGGGTGCAAGCTTAAATACATCTGCCCAGATGGCTTATCTCACGCCAGACAAAGACAACTGACTACTTATTTCAAAATGTTGGCAACAAAGACCCAGTTATCTGCAAGAAAAATTCTGCAGGCTTTGGGCTTCATGGCATCCTGCATTCTGCTAATTCCATATGCAAGACTGCATATGAGGAAACTACAATGGTATCTAAAGAGTGTTTGGACTCAGCATTGCCACAGCTTGGAAACGATAGTTACCCTCATTCCCTGCCTGCAACAGGAATTTCGATGGTGGGCAAAGGCCTGTCACCACAACAAGGGACAGCCTTTCACTTTATCCACAGCCAGGCAGACATTAACAACACGTGCATCAGATTATGCCTGGGGGGCCCATATGGCAGGAAGATGTATTCAGGGCACATGGCCCGCAAACCAAATGCATCTACATATCAATCAAAAAGAGATGCTAGCTGTACAAAATGCCCTGACAGCCTTCAAGGATCTACTTCATCCAGGACAACTACTGATAGACTGACAATACTACAGTCATGTGGTACATGAACAAGCAGGGCGGCACACATTCCTACCCCCTCTGCAGACTAGCCATGACTTTGTGGGACACGGCATGTACTTGCCAAGTACATCTGCAAGTGCAATAACTGCCAGGAAAGATAAATTCTCTGGCAGACGAACTAAGCAGAAACCTAATGGATCCCCACGAGTGGAAATTGGATCCACAAGTCTTCAGCATAACAAGGAACTGGGGATGCCCGGACATAGACCTGTTTGCCTCGCCTCACAACTGCCAGCTACAGAGATTCCTGCACAAGGACTTATCACAAGCAAGCATGGAAAGTGGATGCTCTGTCTTTCAGCTGGAAGCACTTAACAGTATATGCCTTTGCCCCACTGCCTCTCCTCCCCAAGGTACTCCTAAAGGTCAGACGAGAAGCCAAAAATTATACTGATTGCCCCAGACTGGCCCCGCCAGCACTGCTACCCAATCCTAAAGAGCTTGTCTCAATGCCCAGCCTGGACATTGCCTCAAATTCCTCATTTATTGACCCAACAAAACAGTCAGATCCTGCACAGCCAACTCAAGACCTTAAATCTGGCAGCATGGCAGATAATGTAACCAATCAAAACATGCCTCTCTAAAGCAGTGATGGATGTTATTTTGGAGGCCAGGAGGCCTAGCACCAGAAAATCTTATGCAGATAAATGGAAGAGATTCTGTGCTTGGAACCAGGCACAAGGAATTGACACAATTGTACCAAATATTCCTCAGATTTTGCAATGCTTAACTGAGATGCTGGACAAAGGCCTATCCTTTTCATCAATTAAGATTCATGCCTGTGCCATTTCAGCTCACTACAATACAGAACCACCACTTTTTTCTCATCCATTACTAAGGCAGTACCTCAGAGGGGCCAAAAACATAAGTCCTCCAAGGAGAGCACCAGTACCTGCATGGGACCTAAATTATGTCTTGGAAAAACTCACACTGCCTCCTTTTGAGCCAGCCTCTACAGCTGATATAAAATTCTTATCCTGGAAAACAGCTTTGCTCCTGGCAATAACCTCTGCAAGACGAGTCTCAGAGTTATAGGTGCGGCTGTGGAACCTTTTATCATTTTCCATCAGGACAGGGTTTCTCTGAGGACAAACCCGACTTTTATGCCCAAGGTAGTGTCCAGTGTGGCCCTGAATCAAACTATTCATTTGCCTACCTTTTATCCAAACCCACAGAATAAGGGTGAGAGACATCTGCATTCTTTGGACATTCACAGACAGCTACGCTTGTACTTGGACAGAACCAAAGCTTTTAGAAAGACTGAACTTCTTCTAGTGGCATATGCTGCAGGATCGCAAGGCTATTTCAAAGTGGATAGGCCACTGCATTTGTTTCTACTATTCACAGCATGGCAAATCGGTGCCCAAGGGCATTAGGCCACATTCGACCAGGGCAGCAGCCTTCCTTAGAGGAGTATCAACCAGACATCTTAGAGGCTGCAACTTGGAGTTCAGTGCACACTTTTACAAAGCACTATCACTTACCTCTCTACTCTAAATCCTGAGCAGGCTTTGCCACTGCAGTTCTGCAGGGCCTCATAGCCTCTCCTAATCCTATTTAGCCCCAGCCGCCCAACCATAGCTTTGGGATTCAACCCAATTGTAATGACTGCAACAGTGAAACACGAACATAGTACAGTTGTGTACCTACCATAAATGTAGATGTTAGAGTGTATTCACTGTTGCAGTCCAGGTTACCCACCCACCATCCCCCTTCCCTTTGCTGGGCCTTATCTGTGCATCTCTATTCTATACAACCTATGTGGTGTATTTGCTTGTAGTTGAAGGTAGAGCTTTACTTTCTGAATGCATCTTTATTGGCATAAATTAGCCTTCCCTTTTGGGAGCACCTGACATCTGGGGCAAGAAAAACTGAAGAAAATGGCATCTGCTGCATCTTTTATACCCCTGGCGCACTGACGTCAGGGAGGACGCGACAGCAACCGACGCCGGACCAGGACTTTGGAATTCAGGCCGACTGCGGGTAGCCTGCCAGCAGGATAACCCAATTGTAATGACTGCAACAGTGAATACACTCTAGCATCTACATTTATGGTAGGTACACAACTGTACTTTCCAGCCCACCCCACCCAAACGAGTCCAGTGATTCTTATGACAGAGTATGAGTTAGCATATGTAGAACAAATTTCTTCTTTTTCATATGCTGATTCAGAATAGTCTGAAAATCTTTCCTCATCCTCACCACTTGGAAGATTTTACTTTTGAAGAGACACTCCATAAGATAAGGGTGTTCTTCATTTGAGAGTCTTAGGGTTACTGCCGGTCTTAAAACAAAAGGGTAAGAATTTGTTGGGGCTTTCTGAGCACAGACCTTTGGCCTTTCATCCATTGTGTTTGTGGGCAGTATCATTCTTGACTTCCCTTCCAGCTGAACTCCCAGCCACCTGATCAAAGCCAGGTCATTTTTCTAAGGTTCTGGATTCTCTTAAACACCTTGTTAAGAACACAGTGGTGGACCTTGAGGTGGTGTCTTCAGGTCCCAGGGGAGCCAAAGGTAGCGCCTCTAGAAACCCCTTGCCAATTGAGAAGGTTGGTAGGTCTCTAGACAGATTTGGCAAAAAAAAAATATGAACTTTAGCCACCTTGGACATGAGATCTCTCACTTTCCAGTTTGATTGTTTTAGGAAACTTTCCTGGACAGGACCAGATGAAGGAAAAGCTGGAGGGGATGGAGGTTGGAGCTCTTGCTGAAGAATTTGTCGATCCCTCCAACTTTTGCAAGTTGCAAAACCTTACTTGCATTGTCACCTTGATAAAAGCATCTAACAGGTCTGCTGCTCCTGTGTCAGAGTTGTGCTTGGTTAAGACAACAGACCCATCCTGAGCTAGTTAAAACCAATGTTTTGGATTCTTCCCTTGACAGGAATTTTTGATCCACGGCCTAAGCTGTTTAAAGAAACTGGAGGTCAAGGCTAAATCTTTGCAGACTATAAAGGATTTTTATGCAGGTTGTGATAAACAAGTTTTAGTGAGAATTTAGTGAGAATTTGCCCTATCAAGCCCATGGTCCTTTTTCTGCTTCTCTGCCAAGACAGTGAGGAAAGAGGACCAGGATAGCCAAGCAACAGTGACAGCAAAAGTGATGGCAAATGGATCAAGGAACCAGGCCTTACATGGTCCCAACCCATGTGGCCCAGCATGGAGCAGTCATGACTCATCCAGGTCCCACCTCAACCCCATCCCTTCCCCCCCACCTTAAGCTATAGGAGGCAGACTTTCCCTGTTTCTAGACAGACTGGCTCTACATTACCCAGGCCAGATGTGTCATTCAAATCATGATCTGGATACAAACTACAGTTTGCTGCTCTCTCAAGACCTGCAGGCTTCCCTCAGATGTTCTTCGTGTTTCACTATTGCAGTCATCACATTTGGGTTATCTGCTTGCAGTAGCCTTCAGTCGGCCTGATTATCAAACTCTTCGGTCCTGCGTCGGTTGCTGTCTCATCTTCCATGACGTCAGGTAGTCAGGGGTATAAAGCATGCAGCAGACACCATTACATTAGTCTTTCTTGCCGTGCGGTGCCCGAAGCAGAAGCATTTCGCAAGTGCCTGTCTGCTGACTCCTGAAATTTTCGTAAGTTTCAGAACCGAAGTCTAACTAAAGCTAAGTACCCTATTGGGGAAACTTTTTCTTGCTCTGAACCGATGTCAGTAAAAGTCAGTAATTGTAATTCTTGTGGAAAGCAAATACATCAGACTTTCATTCATACTGTATTCCTTGCCTAGGCCCTGACCACGACATACCTCGCTGTCAGTTTTGTGACTTATTTAAACTGTGAACTATTCATAGTCTGTACAGTTTCGCTTCTAAATATTTTGGTACTCTGTTCAGTTATCCAGATATGTCTTTGGTAAGCCACCCAACTACCGGCATTCTGAAAAAGCGCAAAGATAAAGACAGAGAGAGGCCGCCTAGGTCCAAAGCTGCCGACGACTCTTCTCCTAAGCTAGTCGCCAGTGCGCCAGTACTCAGGTGCTTTCGCAGCCCCTGATACCCGCTACTTCAGATTTGAAGGCCTCTACTGAGACCCATTTGGAGTCCGGTATGCCACAAGATGCTTCAACTGTGGAACCTGCGGATGTCTATCTTGGATGGGTCCAGAGCCACTGTGCAGGCACCGGCTTCTGAGTGTATATTCAGGCCTACTGACTTGCATATTAAACCGCCGCCATCTTCTTCTAGGCCTAAAACTCGAACCATGCCTAGGAGGAAACTGATGCCCAGACCACATGGTCAGGCCTCTATGCCTAAAAAACAAATGATAAGAATGGCTGAAGACCTTATTACTTTAATCAGGGGAAGCCAACCTTCCTCCTCTGAGACCTAGGACTGAATTTGCTTATACTTCTGACCTGGATTCTGAAAGTTCTGTTTCCTCTGATGACCAGGATTTACCCTTATCTACCTGTGAGGATTCTGATGCAGAGGACTCTTCCCTCTGCTTCTCCCGCAGAGGATTTTTCTTTTGGTGAAACCTTGCATACTCTTAGGGAACATTTTCACTGGGAAAACCAGGATTACTCTGATTCTAAAAAGAGGCTTAGAGATTTCTTACTTCTGCCCCAACACAGGCCTTTAGCTATCCCTCCTTTGCTGGACATTGTTGACAATGCCTTTTTGGAATCTAGCTTGGTCCCTGACTCTCTACCTCCTGCTCCCAGAAAACCTGATGAGATCTTACAGGGTTCCTGATTCTCATAAGTTCCTTTTTAAAAATCCTACTGTGAACCCCAAGACCATTTCACAGGGATGCAAGGGCATTAAGGCTATTACTGCCAAAAACCCTACCCCCTCTGATAGAGATTCCAGGGCCCTGGATAGATGGGATAAGAAGGTATACACCTCTACAACCTTGGCCATCAGGGCCTTAAATTGCCAGTTTCGTATGTTAAAGTATCAGCAGCATATTATCGGTTTGCTTAAACAGAAAATGTTGATTCCCGATTGTGCTGAAAATAAGGATTTACAGAATTTAATGCATTCTGCTGAACAGGTTGGAAAACATACTTTGCAATGTGGTTTTGATTCAGCATCTTGAGGGCTGCTGTCACCGGGTCTGTACTTAGAAGGCATGCTTGGCTTAAGGGGTAATCTTTAGAAAAAAACAAACAACCTCCGCTCCAGAGTAGGACTGGAACGCCACGTTTAAAAATATTGTTTGGTTATTCTGTTCAGCGATAAAGAGTACACCAGTACCCTAAACGAGTACACCTTTAGCCACCTTTAGCCAAACAAGTAGAAAAATGAGATGATACTGGAATCCAAAACAGTTTAAATGCACGATAACTTTTTAAATAAAATTCCAAAGACAAATCCACGTAGTGTTAAGCGCTTTTCGTTCGGGTAATACCCAAACTTCTTCAGACATATTACTCATATTACTGTTGCCCTTAAATAGTCCCCTCTTCATTCCTGTCCTATCAGGAAGAAGTAATGAACGACTTTTCACCAACAAGACTTATTGGTTTCCAGATATATAAAACCAAGTTTGTGTTGACAACCAGTATAAAGGTTAATACATGTAGTAGTTAAAGCTTAACACTACGTGGATTTGTCTTTGGAATTTTATTAAAAAAGTCATCGTGCATTTAAACTGTTTTGGATTCCAGTATCATCTCATTTTTCTACTTGTTTGGCTAAAGGTGGCTAAAGGTGTACTCGTTAAGGGTACTGGTGTACTCTTTATCGCTGAACAGAATAACCAAACAATATTTTTAAACGTGGCGTTCCAGTCCTACTCCGGAGCTGAGGTTGTTTGTTTTTTTCTTTTGTTTGTTGACGTTTATTGGTGGTTAAGGGGTAATCTTTGCCAGATCATGTTAAAACTAAATTGCTGGATGCTCCCTTAAATCAGGACCGCCTGTTTGGTGACAAAGCAGAAGTTCTTAAAAAGATGGAGGAAAAAGCTAAATCTATGCAAACTGTTTGCAGCCTCCCAGATTTAGTAGGCATTGGCCCTCAAATTGGTCCTTTCCTGCCTCTTTCAGGCCTTCTCAGTTCAAACCCAGAACCAGCAGAACATCCAGGCTTCAGCCCCAGGGTACGCACAGGACAAAGAAATAGGGGGTTCCCACTTAACAATCGGGGAGTAGTAAAACTCCCCTCTATGGTAAGCTGTCTCAATGACTTAACTTTAAAACTTCCAAGCACTTCTCAACTGACTGCTCCTTTTAGGGGGAAAGATTGCTCTGCAAGCAAAAAACTGGGAACTCATTATCCAGGGCAAATGGGTTTTAAACTGTTTCCCGGGGATACAGATTTCACTTCCACACTCAACTCCAAACGGTGGGCCAGATCTACCCCCAAATCCGTGGGCAAGATGCTCAAAAGCAAGTTCTCTCTCACTCTCTCTCTCACTCTCTCTCTCACTCTCTCTCTCACTCTCTCTCTCACTCTCTCTCTCACTCTCTCTCTCACTCTCTCAAGATTAAAGGTTATTCAGACTACCAGAAGAGGAAAAGGGGCAAGGTTTCTACTCGAGACTTTTCCTGGTACCCAGAAAAGACAACTCATGGCATCCTATCGTGGACCTGTCTATTCTAAACACCTTTTTGGTGATTCCAAAATTCAAGATGCTAACTCTTCATCAGTTGCTTCCCATGATAGGCAAAGATGCCTGGTTGGCAACAGTGGATTTAAAGGAAGCATACCTGCACATCCCAATCAGGGAATCTTGCAGAAGATACCTACGCTTCAGAGCAGGCTACATGCACTAGCAGTTCTTTGCACTGCCCTTTGGCTTATCTACTGTGCCCAGGGTATTCACAAAGTGCCTATCTCCAGTCATTGCATTTTGCAGGCAAAGAAATATTCAAATACACCCATACCTGGATGATTGTCTAATTCAGGCAGAAAGTCGGGACATCTGAATCATCTGGCATTTGTACAAAAGGAGTTAACTTGTCTGGGATACACTATAAATGAAAAGAAATCTCATCTGGTACCCTGTCAAGTCATATTCCTGGGAGCAAGCTTGAACACAATTTCCCAGATGGCTTTCCTCATGCCAGAGAAACAAATTCATTTGACAACTTAGTAGTGGCCACAAAAACCCTGCTATCTGCAAGGCAAATAATGCAAGCCTTTGGGGTTTATGGCCTCGTGCATTCTACTAATTCCATATGCAAGACTGCATATGAGAACTACAATGGTATCTAAAAAGCCTATGGTGTCAACATTCTCAGGATCTAGAAGCAATGATTCCCATCATACATTGCCTATGGTTAGAATTCCAACACCAAAACAAGGGACTACCATTCACTCTACCCCCCGCTGCCCAAACCCTAACAGCAGACGCATCAGATTATGCATGGGGGGGCCTCACCTGGCAGGGAAATGCATTCATGGCAAATGGAACCCAAGTCAAATGCACCTGCATATCAATCAGAAATGTTAGCTGTGCAGAATGCTCTAACAGCCTTCAAGGACCACAATTTTCTAGGACAATTAATGGTAAAGACTGACAACACCACTGTTAGTGGTACATAAACAGGCGGGGGGGGGTACCCATTCTTACCCCCTCTGCAGACTAGCCGTGGCTCTGTGGAACACAGCCTGTAGCTACCAAGTGCATATATATGCTCAATTCCTGCCAGGAAAACTAAATACACTGGCAGACGAACTAAGCAGAAATCTCATGGAGCCACACGAGTGGCAACTGGAACCAAAAAATTTCAAGATGTTTATCAACAAATGGGGGTTCCCCGATATAGACCTTTTTGCCTCCCACCAGAACTACCAGTTGGACAAATTCTGCACAAGGACTGCCCACAAACAAGCTTGTAAAGTGAATACTCTGTCCTTCAGCTGGAAAAATCTATCAGTTTATACCTTTCCTCTTCTGCCTCTCCTCTCCAAAGTGCTACTAAAGATCAAACAGGACAAACCAAGGATGATGCTGTTTGCACCAGACTGGCCATGCCAATACTGGGTACCCCCTCTTGCGCAGTGTCACAGCTGGCCCCATGGCACCTACCTCAGACCCCTATCCTGCTGTCTCAGCAGGAGAACCATATTCTGCACCCCCAGCTTCAAACCCTGAACCTGGCAGCCTGGCTAATTACCTAATCTCTCCGTTACCATCCCTCAGTAAATGAGTGTTGGATGTCATTTTGGAGGCAAGGAGGCATAGTACTAGAAAATCTTATGCTGAAAAATGAGTCTGTGCCTGGAACCAGACTCTAGGGATGGCCACAACAGCGCCCAATTTACCTCGGGTTCTTCAGTACTTAACTGAGATGCTTCACAAGGTCCTTTCCCTCCATCAAAATTCACGTCTCGGCCATTTCAGCTCATTACAATACAGAACCACCCCTCTTTTATCACCCCCTGCTCAGAGGGGCCAAAAACTTAAGACCACCCAGGAGAGCCCAAACTCCAGCCGGAGACCTTAATTTTGTATTGGAAAAACTCACTATACCTCCTTTTCAGCCAGCTGCAACTGCAGAGTTAAAATTCCTTTCTTGGAAAACCGCTTTCTTTTTAGCAATCACTTCAGCAAGAAGGGTATCTGAATTACAGGCCCTTATGGCAGTGGAGCCTTTTATCATCTTTCATGCGGACAGGGTGTCCCTCAGGACCAATCCCTCTTTCATGCCCAAGGTGGTATCCATGTGGCACATAATCAGGCCATTCATTTGCCAACCTTCTTTTCTAATCCACAGAACAAAGGGGAACGGATACTGCACTCCTTGGATGTGCACAGACAACTTAGATTTTACTTGGACAGGACTAATACTCAAAGGAACTCTGAACAACTGCTGGTGGCATTTTCTGCAGGAGCATAGGGGGAGGCCATTTCAAAGCAAACCATTTCTAAATGGATAGGCCATTGCATTCATTTCTGCTATAAGCATCTCACAGGGGATTAGACCCCATTCAACCAGGGCTGCATCTACCTCTACAGCCTTTCTCAGAAGTGTCCCTACCAGAGACATCCTAGAAGCTGCTACCTGGAGTTCTGTACATACTTTCACCAATCATTCCCATTTGCCAGTTTTCTCTAAATCCAGAGCTGGCTTTGCCACTGCAGTCTTGCAGAGTCTTATAGCTGGCCCTAATGCTATGTAAATTCCTCCTCCCATCCTTAGCTTTGGGAATCTACCCAAATGTGATGACTGTAAAAGTGAAACATGAAGAACATAGTACAGTTGTGTGCACTTACCATAAATGTAGATGATGTGTATTCACTGTTGCAGTCCTGGTTACCCTCCCTCCAGCCCCCTGAATTACTTTGGCTATACCTCTATTCTCCTTTACTATACTTAAAAGCTTTTTGGTGTATTTGCTTTTTTGTTGGAGGTATAACCTTGTGTGTGTGTGTGTATGTAATATATAAATATATATATAAATATATATACATATATATATATATATATATATATATATATATATATATATATATAAATTGCTTCCCATTAAAGGGGGCATCTGACATCTGGGGCAAGAAAAACTGATGTAATAGCTTCAGCTGCATGCTTTATACCCCTGACTACTTGACGTCGTGGAAGATGAGACGGCAACCGACATAGGACCCAAGACTTTGATAATCAGGCTGACTGAGGGCTACTGCAAGCAGATAACCCAAATGTGATGACTGCAACAGTGAATACACTCTAACATCTACTTTTATAGTAAGTGTACACAACTGTACTTTTCAAGATGTCATCTAAGAGACTAAGCTGCACATCATCCTTTTATTGAAGCAGGGCTCCATAGAACAAGTCATCAAGAAAGAATGGGGACATGGGGTTCTTTTCAGCATTTTTCTGACCCACTTGAACCAATTTAGCTATAAGTCTAGTACTTAAGTTCAGAATGTTAACTCTTCAGAAACCTCTCCACTAGCTTATACGGCCACTCTAGAACCAAGACTCTTACCTCTATATCTCTGTAACAAGACTAGACAGGATGTACCTCCACTTCAGAGCAGGTGGGAAGCATTACTGATTCTGTGCATTGCCCTTTGGTCAGTCTGCTGTTCCCATAGTCTTTACAAAATGCTCAGCTCCAGTAGTTGAATACTACAGGACATACTGCATCCAAATTTACCTCTGTCTGGATGATTGCCTATTTCAGGCATAGTCTTTTCAGGAACTGAAAGCTTTTCTTCACCTAACCAGACAATACATCTCAAGCCTGGGGCTTTTCAGCACAGAGAAGTCAAATCTAATCCCTCTTAGAGAGAAAAGTAGATGCTCTTCCTGCCACAAGTGAAAATAGACTTCTTGACTCCCAGTACTTTCAATCCTGCTTCATCAGGTATTTGTAATGGGTAGAGAGATCTTCAGTGCTCTGGGATAGGTGGCCTCCTGCATATTAATACTCTCATTGCTAGACTAAACAGGAGTATCTGAAAAAAATGTGTGATGCCTGCACTGATACCCTATGAACTACAGGATGAAGCTTTTCCCATGCCTGAAAAGAGATCCTGTTGTGGGCAGAGTTACTTTAGTATTGGCCAGAAAGTCCTTATGGCCCCAAACACTTCAGATCTAACATGGGGTGCCCACTCAAGTTGCCTTCAGGTACAAGGCCAATGGGAGACTACTGTCCCAGAGCCATATCAATGTGAAGGAATTGTTAGTGTTCAGGGGCATAATGGCATTCAACAAATTTGTGGAAACGAGGCTTTTTTAGAGAGAGAGAGAAAAACAGAAAAAAACACCACAGTGATGTGATATATAAACAAGGGGGGTACCCATTCTTATCCTCTTTGTAGTCTTGCCATGCAGCTAATGTCTGCAGCACAGGAAATGGGACTGCACCTTGTAGCACACTACCTGCCAGAAGAAAGCAACTTACCTGAACAGTCCATTGTCAGACCGTTAAGACTGAATGCTGAACAGGGGTATTTTCGCAAGACTTGCACATTTGCTGGCTGCGCATTACTGCGCATTGATTTCTATAAAGCCTTCTTTAAAGTTGTTTTCTATTCAAGACCTCCCCCCCCCCCCCCTTAACTAGACCAGCACTAACTTGGAATCAGCACTGTTTATTAGAATCCTCGATGAGACTTACCTCAGCTAGCTAGCTCTGTGAAAATTTTTGTAGCAGTTACTTCAAATTAATGTATTTTACTGGCTAAAACAACTTTCATAGGTAACTAGGCTCTAGAACGTTTTTCAGCTTAGCCATTCATGCCCCAATTGTCAATACCCATGGGCTTAGATTGGGTTTGGTATACGCCTGTGGCTGGGGGCATCTACAAACTGTCCCTGTCCATAAGGGCCACAGGCAGTAAGCCAAGGAAGAATTTGCAATTTCCCATCCACTGGTCCAAATGGTGTTTGCATAAGCTTAGGGAAGAGCTCTTTTCCACACAATTGGAGTCTGTGTCAGAGGAGGAGTAATCTCTGAGATGCGTACCTGTCCGTCCAGCACGTGTTTGTCTCTGACAAGGTTTATATCCTTGGATCCGGTATTCCTAGTGCTGTTTGTTTTGTGAATGTGTAGCAGATCCATCATGGTTGGATCAGCGAATTCCTTGTAGTTTAGCTGTAGATTGCTCATCAGTAATTTGCAGGAGACAGAGTACAGGGACAAGGCTTTGAGGCGGTCCACTCCAGTTGTTGCAAATGCCTGGTCAGGTATATGCCAAAGGGTGCATTGTACTCTATATTATTGCTCTAATGAGGGCTGAGTATAGTGGGGTTATGTTCTCCTTAGATCTGAATGCCTTGCCCTGAAGTAGCACCACATAAATTTCCTCACTGCCATGGCCGCATGGTGATATTGCATCTTTTGGGAAGTTGTCTACTCCAGGAAACTACTACATTGACAATTTGCCCCTAAGAGTTGACCTAGTTGTTTTGACTAATGTCTCTGTTGTATGGAATTCCTGCTATATTGCACAGCTTAGGAACAAAGGAATTCTGTCTAAACATAGGGATGCCATTGTCTCCCTATACTTTGGCCTCATTCGACTAGTCATTGAATATATAATGCCCCCTTTGGCATGCATCTGTTGAGACGCATGCGGTAACTGGAATGTCTTACTAAAAGGATACATAGCCTAAACAGCATGTCCTACATGAACTGAATTAAAGCTCTGTTGCTACACTGTGTATCCCACAGACTTCTAAGAGGTGACCTGTGTGGCATACAAGGCATCCTCCAAATCCATTACTGATGGATTTACTGCACATCAAGTCAAATGGCATCACAAATGCGCAGTTGCTGGATATAAAACTCTTCAGCAGCATTAACAGAGTGATTTCAAGGGACAGGTATGTCTCACAGTGCTGTGGTACAGACTACCACATAGAACAAAGTGCATACCTGTCCATTTTCAAGAGCAATATAGACCTATGGATAGGAATATGGCTGCTCCCTGTACTACTAATGGACAGAGGTAACCCCTAATTTTTTTATGCCATGCATGGGTCTCAAATTATCTATGGTATAATCCATTTAGTCTAATTTGTGGTGATGTATCATTTTCAACTGTGGGATAGGTAATGCCAATCTATAATCAAATGGGATAGGTTATTTTGTCCACAAAATGGGAACTTGGCTATGCTTAAAAAGGACTACAAGGGCAGCTAGCCTAGTACTTGCCTATGAGCCTATAATACAAGTGACCAAGCACCTCTAGGACGCGAGGATTAAGGACTTCAACAGCCCACTGGTCTAGACATGCTCAGGTCTAAAGTAACAACAAGAAGTTTTTCATGTCATTGAAGGACTCCATTCAGGCTCAAAACAAGGCAACTTGAATGCAAAGCTACAGAAAACCACTTTAATTGCAACTCTCTCGTAATGCTTATTGGAAGCCCAAACTCTTGTCAGACATGCTTCACTAAGATCATAGAACATAGTAACTGTTACTAAAACATAATTTATTTTTTAGTCGTCGTTGGACATGAAATGCTATAGCTATATTTATGTATGAGTTTGATTTTCATTTTTAACTTTAGTAGTACATGTTTAATTATTTTGTTATCCATTTGTAGTTTAATTTAGACTTTTTTGATTTTTATTTGTACTTCCATTGTAACTATTTTACTTATGTTTGGTATCTGAGGATTAATTTAATGTTCATTTAAACTGTTCATATTTTGATGTGCCTGAATCAGTAGTATGAGCTACCGCAGTAGTGTGTGCTAACAGAGAGGTCTGAGGAAGCCCTTCACTTCATTAACAGAAGTGGGTGAAAAAAAGTGTTACTTTTTTTTGAAGAGCAAGAGTTGAGGCAAAAGCGTTTAGTTAACGCAACTGTCCATATGTGTTACACTTGGATATTCATCCCTTTTTATGTAAACGTCTGTGTATATATGCATGTGTGTACAGGTTTACTATTGTTTATTCGAATGGAAAAACATTTTCCGTTCAAATAAATGGATAGTAATACCGAAAGTAAAAAAAACTAACATTGACAATGTCTAACCAAATGCTCGATGCATTTGACTCGACATTGTTGTCGAAACTACCACATGGTAGCCGTATAGGAGCTGATGTAAATCAAACTCCTATACGGCTGTCACGTTTTTGCAGGGGGGCAAGCCCCCCACCCCCACTACTTATATATTCTAACTCAGAGATGGCACTACAGTGGGGAAGTGGATGAATTTCCACTCCCCACTGTACCATGATCTCTGTGCAGATAGCCGACTTACATTTATACGAATGCAGCTGAGCCTTCGCACAAGTGGAATCGACTATCTGGTGCGAAACTGTTTGTGCACTCGACATTCTGATTTTCGGCACATTGCAGCTGACAATGTCGTTCGCACAAACAGTAAACCGTGTGTATGTGTGTGTACATATATATATTTGTTTAAATGCATATAAATTTAATGTGTGCGCACATGCAGATTACATTTTTTTTGGGGGGGGGGGTCGGTCAGCAATGTCCTTGCGTGGCCCATCTCTGACCCTTTCAACTCCCTGTTTTCACGCACACACACACCCATTTATTCACACTTTTTTTTCTTTTAGCTTGTCTTGCTACAATTCCTGGGAGTAATTTGCTCTCGCCTCTTTTCTCAAATATTTCCTAACCTCACACACAGTTGCTATGGCTTAATTACTCCTGTGCCCTTAACAGTAGAATTTTCTTTTAGGTTCTAATATCTACCATGCTCCTCCCCTCTCCCATCACAGCATTTCACACCGATGTCTCACTGCCATTTGTTTTATTATATACTAAAGTAATATAACAAAAATGCAGGACTATATAGTTATTTTAAATACCCAATCACAATAAAAGTGCAAACTGTGTGTATATGCCATTTTTGCAGTCGCTGTTGTTGAATGTGATCTGTTAAGTACTCTTGGATTAATGCCTTCAGTGTAATGTACAATGTTAAGTTGTCTATCTCGCCTTCATTCTTGCTGGATGGGTTCGGAGCCGACCTCGGCTCCGACTCGGCCACTGTAAAAGCTCGAGAGTTGGTTCCACCGGCTCGAGGCTCCCCTTATATCCCACAATGCTAGGCGTGAGTTACCTCAGATCTCGTTTGCCGCTACAGCGATCGAGGTGTTGGTTTTCTACCGGCTTCTTGGTAAGTAACTTTGAACTAAAGTTAGTGTACTTAAACCCCTTTAATTTTAATTTTATCACTTGTTTCCCTTAGTTTAGTGGATTCCCTCCTACTTTCTATCTAAAATCCCTTTATTTTCCACAAGAACTTATAAGTTCTTCCCTCGGGCCTTCAGGCCTTCTTCCGTCATCCCCTAGTGGTGTGTGTGTGTGTGTTTCTGCTCTTAATTTAAAACCTTGATAGTTTTATATTTTGAGTTTAAAATAGGATAGGGTGTAATCAGTGTGTTTGACTGTGTGTGTGTGATTACACTTTCTAATATGTCTAAAGACTCAAAGGTCTCAGGCTTCAAGAAGTGTGACGCGTGCTGTCAGAAAATGTCTCTGACAGACGGTCACACTTCTTGTGTTTACTGCCTGGGACCTTTGCACCTGCAGGACTCCTGTGCTGTATGCCACGGCTTCAGCCCCAGGGTCCTGCAGGAAAGAAAAAACAAACTGATACTGAGAGGTTTACTCAAGCCTGAGGATTCCCTAACTGTCTCTGCGGGAAAGCCCTCCAAGGCTTCTAGGTCCTCTGCTCCAGCTACTGAGCCGAGACCTAAGGCTTCGAAACCTCCGTCTACATCGGCTCCGGCTGGAGCCGATAAGTCTCAGGCTACAGTTTCTGTGGTTTCCTCGGCTCCGGCTGGAGCCGAGGTATTAGACATTTCCGTGTCGGCTCCGACCAAAATCTCGGAACCGACATCTAGGAAGAGGTCTAGGTCACCATCCCTTGGCTCCGTTCATTCGGCTCCAGCATTTCCTCTGCTGTCTGAACGGAGCCATAGATCTCACTCCTCTAGGTCATCGAGGCTGTCGGACCATGACCTTCAGAGGGTAGTGAGTCGACTTCTTAAGTCCGAGGCACTGGCCCAAATGCTTCAGAGCCCGACTCAATAGTTGATGTCTGCCCCTGTCCCTCAATATGTTCCTCCTCCGACTCTATTGAGCTCGGAGCCGGGGCGTTTCGGAACCGAGACTGTGGTAGCGTCGGAGCCGATACAATTGTCTTCGGCTCCATCGTCGGCTCCGATTTCTTCCTTAGAAGAATCTCGGCGCCGGACTTCCATCGTCTGCTCCGAGGGGGTGAGTGGCATCGGACCATTGTCCGACCCCGCTCTCCCTCTCGGCGCTGGTGAGTTCGGCTCCGACATCGGCCTCGGAGCCATCACTGTCGGTGCCGAGGGAGGTTCTTAGCTTTTCGGAGCGGGGACCTCTGGCTTTCTCCTGACAGGGGTGCGTTTGAGGTCATGCGGAGTGTGTTAGAACCAGGTTCTACCCCACAGTCGGCTCCGTCTGCCCCCCCCTCTTCGGTGCCTCAGGTCAAGTCGACTCACTCCCTCATCCCGGACCGCAGAGAGCCAGCTCCTCGGGAATCCCCTGTGGGGATCTCATCCTCTTCCGAGGCCTCTCCTGATTTGGCAGAAGAGCCCCCTCGGAAGAGAAAGTGTAAGAGGAAACACATAGACTCACCTGAGTCCGTCACCTCTGACAGATTTAGAGGATTCCGAGGGTTCCCCCCGTTCCCCTTCTGAAGATGTCTCTTTTGCAGACATTCTAGAAATCCTTAAGCAGAGGGGAAATTGGCCAGCCCTAAACCCTTCGGAGGATGAATCTGTGTACCTTGAGGCGTTTGGCTCCAGTCCTTCCACCTCCTGGGTATCTCCACCCTTTGACCCCCTCATGCAGGTGGTAGCAAAAAAGGCATGGACGGCTCCTGATTCGGTGGACCCCACTCCCAGGAGACCCTCAAAATTCATAACAGCACCAGCAGATAAACAGTTTTTGACAAAAGGAGTTTCTGTGGATGCTATGGTGGTTGCTGCTGCCACTAAGAAGGAACTAGCTGATCCTTCAGTGCCTGTCCATCCACCTAACAAGGAATCTAGGTCCATGGACAGGTACGGGAAGCGGATGTTCTCGTCAGCGACATTTGCAATGCGTTCGCTGAACTACCTATGCCATTTTACTCGTCTTCAAAGGGACTTGGATCAAAGAAGCGAGTGACATGTTGAAGGATCCTACGGCTGCGGGGTTTCAAGATAAGATGAACACTCAGCTGGCTACCCTGAACTCCATAGCCAACTCCTCCATGCGCCTCCTCTCTCATGCGGCTGATGGAGCGAGCAGGGCCGCAGGGACAGGTGTGGCCTTACGTAGGCATGCCTGGATGCGGCTATGCAACTTTGCGGACCCCTTTAAAACGTCTTTCACTAATTCCCCATTCGATGGATCATCTCTCTTTGGTCCTCAAGTGAAAGAAACCTTGACTAGGTGCGAGACTGATGGCAAGACTCTTTCTGCCGTCGGAGTCCGTTTTTCTACTCCTTCTAGGCCTTACCCCAAAGGTCAGAAAAGTGGAAAAATGTGGTTCATAAACAATCTCAAGGGTCTTCACCTGGCGACAGAGTCGATTCCCGCCAGAGGCAGAGGCGGGAATAACAATGGTAGGCGATAAGCCCTAGAGGCAGGGGGGGTCCGCAGAACCAGGGCAATCGAGAAGCCTTCTCTGATAAGCCTTTTCAGCATCCCTGAGGTGTTGCCCGACTGCCCACCTTCGGAGGCAGTCTGGGGAAGATTGTCACTGTACCCAGAAGCCTGGCTATCCCTGACTCAAGACAAATGGGTACAGTCCATCATTTCCGAAGGCTATTCCATTCCCTTTCTTAGCATTCCAAACCAATCAAAAATCCCTTCCAGATGTTCCACCCGCTCAAAGGGATCTAGCGGCTTTGGAAATTTCAAAGCTGCTTGCGAAAAGAGCAATTCAGCCAGTTCCAGCAGACCAGCAAGGATCCGGAATCTACTCAAGGTTCTTTTTAGTTCCAAAGAAAACAGGGGACTGGAGACCAATTTTGGATCTCAGTATCTTGAACAGATCAGTCAAGAAAACAAGATTTCGGATGGTCACGCTGCAGTCCATCCTTCCCCTATTGGGAAAAGGAAACTGGATGTGCTCTATAGACCTTCAGGATGCGTACTATCACATAAAAATGAACAGATGCTCCAGAAGATTCCTCCGCTTCAGGCTGGGAACCGGTCATTTTCAATTCAGGGCCCTGCCCTTTGGTCTCACCACTGCCCCCCGGGTGTTTACCAAATGCGTGGCAGTGGTAGCTTCTCACCTGAGGCGACAAGGATTCCAGGTGTTTCCATATTTGGACGACTGGCTCCTCACAGCTCCCACCAAGCATCTTCTTCTAATGGCCAGGGATTACACCTTTCGCATTTGTCGAAAGTTAGGCATTTCAATAAATTGCGAAAAGTCTGTTTTGTCGCCTTGTCGTACTATTACCTTCATAGGCGCAAATCTAGACACAGTCGACATGTCTGCGAGACTAACAGATCAGAGAATAACAGACATACACAAACTGGTCTCATTCCTCTTCAGCAACAACAGAATCAAAGCCAGGTTAGTTCTGAAAGTGTTGGGAATTATGGCGGCCATACCTCTGCTTCCATTAGCCAGATTCCACATGAGAATCCTTCAATGGATGCTCTTTACACAATGGTCATACCAGCAACTTCCAATGTCCCACACCATTATGATTACGCAGACATGCAGAAATAATCTCCTGTGGTGGATGTCTTCCCCTCAGCTCTTATTGGGAAGACCCTTTGTTCCTCCCCCTCCGGTTGCTACTCTGACAACGGACGCCTCCCTGATCGGGTGGGGGGGGCATTATCAGGGCAGGACTGTCCAGGGCACATGGCAACCAGACGAATGCCACTTGCACATAAATGTTCTGGAGATGAGATCAGTGCTTTTAGCGTTGCAAGCCCTTCAAGACTCTCTTCCCTTGGGAACGATTGCAATCCAGACAGACAACATGTCTGTAGTGTGGTATATCAACAAACAAGGCGGAACCAGGTCCTACTCCCTGTGTCGAGAAGCACTCAGACTGTGGCAATGGGCGATTTCTTCTCAGCGGTTTCTGATAGCAACGCACATCCCCGGGAAGTCCAATCAAATCGCGGACAAGTTGAGCAGAGCTATCCTCATGCCTCACGAGTGGTCTCTGAAAGACTCTGTTGTGAGAGAAATTTTTCTCAAGTGGGGTCAGCCTTGCTGCGACCTTTTTGCTACTCCCCAAAACAGCAAGTGCAGAGATTATTTCACACTATTCCCTTTACCAGGCCAGCCCAGCAGAGACGCTCTAGTCCAAGTTTGGCCCCGGGGACTTCTGTATGCATTTCCTCCCTTCCCACTAATCTCTCAAGTGATACAGAAAGCTATCGCTCAGAAGGCCTCGTTGATCCTCATTGCTCCTTACTGGCCTCGACAGGTGTGGTTCCCCTTTCTACATCAATTTCTATTGGAGCGACCTTGGCATCTGGACCTAGTTTCCAGATCTTTTGATCCATCAGTCGGGTCAGTTTCATCGCTCCCTTCCCTCTCTGAACCTCACTGCTTGGTTCCTCCAGTTCCAACCTTAGCCAGGCTACCTCAATTATCTCACTCTGTTCGAGATATTTTGATAGCTTCCCATAAATCTTCCACTCGAAAGATTTATTTGAGTAAGTGGAAACGCTTCACATATTGGGCTCAAGGAAGGGACATAGATCCTTTCACTGCTTCCATCCAAATAGTCCTTGATTTTCTAGCTGAACTCTTCCATGCAGGTTCATCTCCTTCTACTCTTAAAGTTCAATTGGCAGCTATTTCTAACTTTCATGTGGGTATTTCAGAGTCTGCCATAATGTCCCACAAGCTTTGCAAAGCCTTTTTGAAAGGAGTTTTTCTACTCAGACCTCCTATAAGAAATCCTCCTTCTCCTTGGGATCTAAATTTAGTTCTTACTTCTTTGATTCTTCCCCTTCGAACCTGCAGCCTCCTGTTCTTTAAAATTGCTATCATGGAAGACTCTCTTTCTGGTAGCTATTACTTCAGCTAGAAGAGTTTCAGAACTTCATGCACTCAGCTGTCGACCTCCTTATCTATTGTTCCATAAGGACAGGGTATCCTTACGAACCAACCCGTCCTTTTTGCCTAAGGTAGTCTCGACGTCTAACCTAAATCAAAGCATTGACCTCCCTGTCTTTTTCCAGAATATTCCAATAGGTCTGAACAAAAATTACACTGGCTAGATGTTCGTCAGTTGAGGTACTATTTGGATAGAACAAAACAATTCAGAAAATCTGACCAGCTGTTTGTCTCCTATGCAGAAGGCAGAAAGGGACTTTCAGTTTCAAAGGTATCATTATCTAGATGGCTAACATCTCTGATTTCCCTTGTTTATGAAATTAGACACCAAAAGCTGCCTAATAAACCTAAGGCCCATTCCACCAGAGCTTTGGCTACTTCTTTAGCCTTCCAAGACAGACTGCCTATTGACACCATTTGTGCAGCGGCTACTTGGGCTACTCCTCACACTTTCATTTCTCATTATAAGTTGGATTTAGCTTCTAGGCATAGAGCTAACTTTGGTTCCACTGTTCTCAGGAGTCTGTTCCGTTAGGCCACCCGGGACAAGGTGCTAGGGACGCGGTCCCATCCAGCAAGAATGAAGGCGAGATAGACAACTTAACATATAGAAGTTATGTTCTTACCATAACGTTCCATGTTAGTTGTCTTCTTCTCGCCTTCTTCTTGCGTCCCACCCTCCTTCCCCCTGGCCTGGACAGACCTAGAGGAGTTGTGATTGTGACCTCTCTTTCTACCACCTCTTTTCTTAGGTATATGCTGTTGTGCATATTTTCTGGATCAGGATATAGGTCACCCTTCTTTCTCCCTGGTTTAGAGGTGGACTTTGTTATAGTTATTCTGTTACTATTATAAGCTGGGGTTAGCTTACAAACGAGATCTGAGGTAACTCACGCCTAGCATTGTGGGATATAAGGGGAGCCTCGTGCCGGTGGAACCAACTCTCGAGCTTTTACAGTGGCGAGTCGGGCGAGGTCGGCTCCGAACCCATCCAGCAAGAAGAAGGCGAGAAGAAGACAACTAACATGGAACGTTATGGTAAGAACATAACTTCTATTTTTTTTATATGAAAACTAGAAAAGTATACAGAACTTTTTATTTACAATTCAGTTTAATTTGACAAAGCATTGACAAAGGCATAAGTTCTAATTTCTTGTTATATAAGAAACTGTGGTTTAAACAAGCCATACCAGCTTTTGAATCATGTTTTCTTATCTTTAATATGAATGCAAAGTGCTCTTTGACATGGAATCTTATATTAGAAGTTGCATCAGTCTATTTCAGTAATTTGTATGAGGAAATTCTTCCTGTACAACTAGTTTTGCTTTATTATAGCATTGTAAAACAAAATAGTGGCTAAATTTGCAAATATGCTTTCAGAACCCACCACTGTATAGCACTAAAAAGCCTAAATTGTTTGCAACTACTGCATCAGTTAACATATACACAGCTTCATTTAAGGTAGATCATGCTTATCGAACCTGGTGGATGACTTTGAGAATGTCACTAAAGCCCTGGATGAAGACAAAACAGTACATACTGCCTGTCTTTACTTAACCAAGGCTTTTGACACAATTCCACACTCTGGTATCATTGAGAAACTCTCCCAGCTGGGGATTAACCCATACATCACTAGATGGGTAGTAAACTGTCTCACCAACAGAAGGCATACTGTCAAAGTTAGGGATTCCACCTGTACCAGTAGACTAATTACTAGTGGCATACCACAAGGATCTGAGGCGGGCCCTCTGCTGTTTGGAATCTGTTTCTCAGAAGTCCAGGAGAAAGTAGATGGCCTATGGCTCGGGTTCAGTCCCCAAACTGTTAACATATTACCAAAGGGGCTAACACAAACAAATGATTGGTGCCAAAGCCACAAACTAAAACTAAATACAAAAACCTGTATTGTTATCTCCTTTGGCAAAAAGAAAGGCCCTGCAAATTACAATATTGACGGCAGCCCCCTAAGCTCAAAACCAGTGGTGTGAGATTTGGGGACACAGGTCGATAGCAATCTAAACTTTGATCACCATGTATCTACAGTGGTAAGGAAAGCCTTTTGTATTGCACATCTTATAAGTAAGGGCATCCAAGACTAAGGATGTTTTAAGTCCTCTGTACTCGACCCTCATCAGACCAGTCATAGAGTACAATGCTCCCTTCTGCATGGACCTCACCAGACACCTGCAGCAGCTGGAGAGACCACAGAGGTTTCTCACCAAGAAAATTCAGGGCCTCCAAAACCTACATGGAAAGACAGAAAGCCCTGTCACTGTGTCCTGTAGCCTACAGGCTGCTGAGAAGTGACTTATGCCTGGCCTACAGAGCAGTTTATGACCCTGCCCTAATGGAAATGCTGCACATCTGCAAAGCAAATGGGGCAAGAGTCACTCACTCCAGGGATCTCAGCCTAGCGTTGTGATAACAGAACTTCCTGGAGACATATCTCCCAGAGATTGCCACACCTCTGGAATTAACTAACATTTCATGTGAAGCAGAGTTCCTCAATAATCCTATTAAAGCGCAACCTAGACAATTGAATGGGAGACGTAAATTCACCCCGAGGTGGCACCCATGTCCCTCATTTACATGGGCAGTCAGTACTGATCATAGACTCGCTCTGCAAATAACCATATAACCAAGGTCAATTAAGGGAACACACATAATATGGCTAGGCTTGTAAAGGCCGTAGGATCATTAGCCTAATAACCTCCTGTGAACCACCTAGAGAATCTACTGTCTGCTTGTCCAGCAGTAAACACCTTTCTACCCAAGTGTGTTCCAAATTGGTTATTGCGATCAGTGAGCAATAACTCCTCTCTTGTCCAGAAACTTGTGAAATCTACTGAGCATGGTCTGTACTCATACCATGTAGTTAGGGCTTGGAACGCCTTACCTGTATTCATCAAGTCAATACCTCCCTCCAGTCCTTTAAAACCATTCTGAAAGACTTCCAAGCCAAAATCTCTCTTTGTTCCTCACCCTCAAGATAAACTATATTCCTAAATGTGAACAAGTACCTATTCATATTTTACACCTCCTTACTCTCCCCTCTCTTCACTCCCTTCCTTAATTCAGCCAATTTCTTTCATCTGACTCTAAATATGCCATACCTTAGTAATTTATCTCTCTTCATATTGCTATTCCTGTTTATACTATACAGCCTTACTTTTAATTTCTGTGTAAACTGGCTAAAATTTCTGTAAATATTAAACCAATGTCATACAAGTTGTCTATTCTTAACCAGTGTTTTCACATGGTTTGTTTTGTTAACTCTGGATGCTTTTGTGCTTTTTTAAGCTTGTAAAATTATTGATCTTATGTTGTCCTATCTCGCCTTCATTCTTATTGGTTGGGTTCAGAACTGATCCTCTGCTCCAACTCAGCTGCATACTAAAGCTCAAAGTCATTCACTTGGCTCGTGGCTGAGCACCTATCCCGATCATGCAGTGTGTGATTCCCCAGATCTCGTTTGCCACTTAACAAGATCGGAGGTTCTTCATCTTGGCCGTGGCCAAGTCTTTTGGAAAATTTGTATATCTCCTTTTTTTCGTAACTGTTGTCCTGTAGCTAGTTATCGCTGATAGTTTTTTGTTCTGCTGTTGTGTGTGCTGTTTACCGTGATTGCTGCTTAGTTGCCCATCGCCTTTAGTCACAGGCCTATTTTCTTTTCTGTCCGGTCGGAAATCTTTAGTGAAATCCTTTTTCTAGTGTGTGATATCTTTATTAGCAATACTTGGCTCTTATAAGTTAGAGAGCCAAGTGCCCATTTAAATTAGAGGGCTTAGCTAATTTTTTTTTTTTCCATAGCTGGATTTTCTCGTTTTAGTAGCAGTACTAGGTTCGTTTAAGTTAGAGGGCCTCGCACCCATTTAACTTTGAGGACTACCTTACGTACTTCACTAGGCTACAAAGAGATGATCTGAAAAAGTTGGGATATACTCTCCAAGATTAACTAGCTGCAGGGGTTTCAGACAGTGACCTCTCAGCTATCAACCTTAAATTCCATAGTTAACTCATCCATGAGGCTGATTTCCTATGCAGCGGATGGAGCGAGTAGGGCCGCGGGTTCAGGAGTTTCCCTAAGGCGACACTCCTGGATATGCTTGTGTAACTTTGTGGAGCCTTTTAAGTCTACCTTTGTCAATGCCCCTTTCGATGGTTCCCCACTCTTTGGACCAAAAGTCAAAGACGCACTCACCAGATGCAAGCAGGAAGGAGAAACTCTCTCTGCCATTGGAGTATGTTTTTCGCACCTTCCAGACCCTATCCTAAGGGTCAGAACGGTGGAAAAACATGGTTCAAGAAATCCCAGGGAGTTTTTTCAGGACGCACGAGATGAATCCTTCCCCAGGGGAAGAGGGGGAGGCAATAATGGTAGGCGTCCACGAGGCAGAAGGGGTCCACAAAACCAGGGTGATCATTATTCCTTTCATGGCTGGACCGTTCCAGTGCTCCTGAAAGGAGGCCCATCTGTCCTACTCTGGAGGCAGTTGGGGGGGGGGGGTTATCTTTGTACCCACTTGTCTCTTGTGATAACTTGCCAGGCTTCTGGGTACAAAGTATAATATCCATAGGTTATTCCATTCCCTTTTCCCTTCCTGTCCCACAACTCAAAAGGATCCTGGATGTTCCAGCCAGTCAAAGGGAGCAGGAAACTATAGAGATTTAAAAGTTGCTAGACTACATAGTCATCCAAGAAGTCCCCGCAGACCAAATAGGATTCGGTACTTACTCGAGATTCTTTTTAGTGACTAAAAGAACTGGGGACTGGAGACCCATATTGGATCTCCGCAAACTAAACAAATCCGTAAAGAAGTCCAAGTTCCGAATGGTAACACTGCAGTCAATTCTTCCCTTTTTGGGGAAAGACGATTGAATGTGCTCAGTAGACCTCCAAGATGCGTACTACCACATAAAAATGGACAGACCATTAAGGAGTCAGTCACGCCTCTGGCTGGGAGCCAGGCATTACCAATTTCGAGCTCTGCCCTTTGGTCTCACTACAGCCCCCAGACTGCACACTAAATGCATGGTAGTAGTCACGGCTCACTTGAGACGGCTAGGAATCCAGGTGTTTCCGGCTCTAGATGACTGGCTCCTGACTGCCACCACCAAGCATCTACTACAACAGTCAAAAGACCAAACCTTACAAATTTGTTCTCAATTGGAGATAATAAACTTGGGGAAATCTGCCTTGTTGCCATGTCAGCATATTACCTTTATAGGAGCAGAATTAGACACCATCTCTGTGATTGTAAAATTACCCACAGAAAGATTTTTGTACTCTGGCAACAAATTACCGATCTCCTGCCAAAGACAAAAGTAACAGTGAAAACAGTCCTGAAAGTTCTAGGAACAATGGCAGCCAAGATGCACATGAGAATTCTTCAGCGGCTTCTCTTTTCTGACTGGTCCTTACAAGAACTTCCCATGTCTCACCAGATCAGAACTTTCCATGTCTCAACAGATCAGAATTAGTCATGCAAGAAGGATCTAAGATGGTGGCTCCTTTCCAGTCATGTCACGTTAGTTCGACCCTTTACCCCACAGCAACCTCTGGCAATAGTGACCATGGATGCCTCCTAGATAGAGGGGGGGCATTACCTGGGGAGGATGGTCCAAGGCACATGGCAGGAACACGAGACCCATTTGCACATCAGTATTCTAGAGATGAGAGCTGTGCTCTTGGTGTTGTAAGCACTTCATGACCTTCCACTAGGAACAGTTGCAATTCAGTCGGACAATATGTCGGTGATTTGGTACATAAACAAGCAAGGAGGAACAAAGTCTTTGCCGAGAGGCTGTTGGGAGTATGGCAATGGGGGCAGTCTCTTCCCAATGCTTTCTGATCGCAATGCACATCCTGGGGAGGTCCAGTGTGATAGCGGACAGGCTGAGCAGAGCAATTTTGATGCCTCATGAGTTATCCATAAAGAAAGAGATGGAAAGGATATTCTGAAAATGGGGCCAGCCTTGCTGCAACCTTTTTGCCACTCCCTTGAATGCCAAATGCAGCAGCTACTTTGCCCTAATCCCCCCTCCGGGGAGTCACCCAGGGATGCACTTGTCCACGATTGGCCCTCAGGACTACTTTATGCATTTCCCCCAATTCCGCTAGTACCACAAGTCATTCAGAAAGCCTACTCATTGGGAAGCAGGATAATTCTCATCGCTCCGTACTGGCCTCGTCCAATTCCCTTCCTCAGGCCTCATCTTCAAGAGGAACCGTGGACTCCTGACCCAGTTCCAGACCTTCTGACTCGTATGTCGGGAATGCTCCACCCCTCAATTTGATGTGGCTGCTGCAGTTCCCAACTTAGGCTTCACAAGTTTATGCCAGTAGTTAAATGCATCCTGCTATCATCACACAAGGCTACAACGAGGAAGCTATAATGTGAGAGTGTTCAATCTCGCCTTTGTTCTTACACATGGGTTCGGAGCCGATCCTCGGCTCCGTGCCGGCCGCTTGCAAGCTCTGCATCGAGAAGAAGCTCGAGATCACCTAATACCCACAATCCCCCTCTGCCTTTACCTCAGATCTAGTTTGCCGCTGCAGCGTTCGCATCACTGGGTCGAGCTCGAGCACCTGAGATAAGATTTAGAATTTTATTCTTATATTTTTTCTTGGTACTTTAGTATTATAAAGCTATTTAGTGATAATTTGTGTGTGTGTGGTAAGGTTAAGGGAATCTCGGTACCGTTAAGTTTTAAAACTTAGAGTTCTCTTCGGGGCCTACCACCCCTTATTGGATTTGACAACCGGATTGACTTTCACTACTGGATTTGACAATTTTACCGGACTTGACTTTTTTACTGGATTTGACTTTTCTTCTACTTAGTGACATGTCTGAAAAGGCCAAATCTGGGTTCAAGCGTTGCCAATGTGGGCAAAAAATGTCAGTAACTGACCATCATAGTTCCTGCGTCTACTGTCTTGGCCCTCTCCATCTGCAAGAAGACTGCTCTATTTGTCATTCTTTCAGTGGGAGGGTCATGACAGATAGGCGCAGGAAACTAATGGATAGGGGTTTGTTAAAACCTTCCTTTCAGGAGGCTCTGGATGCTTCTGACCAGGCATCCAAGTCCTCGAAGGAATCTAAGACGTCTGAGCCCAAGTCATCGGCTCCGAGCTCTTCGACTAAAGTTAGATCACCGGTTCCACAGACTTCGGGGCCGAGTGTTCAACTGTTGTCAGTTTCCGAGCCTCGAGTCTTGGAACCGGTGATGGAGCTCCCTCCCTCGATACTGTTGAGGTCGGCTCCGTCTTCGGTTCCTTCGACCCGTTCTTCTAAGCTCTCCGATATCGATGTGGACCGTGTGGTGCAGAAATTATTGGAACATTCGGCCCTATCCAAACTTATCTCGGTTTCCACCCAATTGGTGTCGAAACTTGAAGGCCTTCCATTATCTCCATCCCTTCCTCCTCCGAGACCTGTCCAGTCTTTGGAGCCGGAAGAGGTTGATCTACTGATTGTGGAGCCCTCGGGGCCAGAACCGTCCTTTTCTCGGTCTGCTCCTTTCACCTCGACTCCGTCGGATCCGGTACCAGAGTCTCGGAGCCGACGATCCGCCCTGGTTCCGGGGCGAGAGTCGAACCGACGTTTCGGTTCCGACTCTTCCTCTCGGGGACTCGGCACGGATAGATTCAGCACCGTCCTCGGGGTCGATGCCTTCGGTGCCTGTCTCGGGGATTCTTCCCATTTCTTCGGAACCGGGAGATTCCTCGACTCGGGACCCGGGGGCCTTCGATCTCATGAGGAAGGTGTTGTCTACCCAGACAACCACATCAGTAGAAGCAGCCTCTCCTCCCCATAAAGGACCGTTATCTTCCTCTGCACCAACGGCCACATCCAAGCGTCGAGCACCGGTGTCTCAGCCACCCCCGGAGGGTGCCCCTTCTTCCTCGGAGGCTTCTTCGGATGCTCCCCCCGAAGAGGTCCCTAGGAAAAGATTGTGTAAGAGGAGACACTTAGATTCTCCACAAGAAACTTTGACATCCGATACTGACTTGGATGAGTCAGAAGGGTCCCCAAAGTCACCTTCAGAAGATGTCTCCTTTTCTGACATCTTGGAGATCCTGAAGCAGAGAGGTGATTGGCAGTCCCTCCCCCCTTCTGAGGATGAGTCAGTCTTGCTGAAGGCATTTGATGCTCGCCCTTCCTCCTCCTGGGTCACTCCGCCCTTCGATGAGTTAATGGAGTTGATTGCTCGAAGGGCGTGGGAGACACCTGACACGGTGGAACCGGTCCCTAGGAAGCCTAATAAGTACATCACTGCACCCCAAGACAAGGCTTACCTCACAAAGGGAGTTCCAGTGGATGCCATGGTGGTGGCAGCGGCCACGAAAAAGGAGATGTCGGAATCTTCCTCATCTGTCCATCCACCTAACAGAGATTCTAGGACTATGGACAGATACGGGAACGTTTACAGAGGGATCTAGTCAAAGAGTTGGGAGATACCCTCCAGGGTACTACAGATGCTGCGGTCTCAGAGAAAGTTACAGCACATCTAAATACCCTTACATCCATTAACTCATCCATGAGACTGATATCATACGCAGCCGAAGGATCGAGTAGGGCAGCAGCTTCAGCGATTGCTCTTCGTAGGCAATCCTGGATGCGCTTATGTTCATTTGCGGAAGCCTTCAAGTCTTCCTTTACTAACGCCCCATTTGATGGTGCCACACTTTTTGGCCCTAAAGTAAAGGAGATCCTTACCCGGTGTGAACAGGAGGGAAAGACTCTGTCTGCTGTCGGAGTCCGTTTTTCCACCCCTTCCAGACCATACCCCAAAGGGCAACGTGGTGGGAAAATGTGGTTTGAAACCCCAAGGATCTTTCCCAGGCACACAGGGTGATGCCCTCTAGAGGCAGAGGAGGGGGAAGAGGTGGAAGACGCCGCCCTGGCGCCAGAGGGGGTCCGCAAAACCAGGGTGACAGGGCTGTCCCCCCTGGAAAACCTTTCCAGCACTCCTGAGAGGAGGCCCGACTGTCCTGCTCTGGAGGCAGTCGGGGTCGCTAGCTTTATACCCTCAGGCCTGGAAAACATTACTACAGACAACTGGGTAAAAGCGTTGTTACCAGAGGTTACAGAATACCATTCCTATCCACCCCCATTCCAAAGAAAACTCCCAGATGTACCGCCCCATCTGCGAGACCCAGCAGCTATAGAAATTTCAAAGCTGCTAGAAAAAAGTCATCCAACCAGTCCCAGCGGACCAAATAGGATTCGGAACTTACTCAAGGTTCTTTTTAGTTCCAAAGAAGACAGGGGACTGGAGGCCGATTCTGGACCTAAGCAACCTCAACACCTTTGTCAAGAAAGAAAAGTTCGAATGGTCACGCTTCAATCGATCCTTCCATTCCTACAGAAGGACGACTGGATGTGCTCAATAGATCTGAAGGACGCATACTACCACATCAAAATGGCCAGGGCGTCCAGGGATCATTTGCGCTTCCGGCTGGGAGCCAGTCACTACCAATTTCGAGCCCTGCCCTTTGGTCTGACCTCAGCTCCCAGGGTTTTCACCAAATGCATGGCAGTGGTAGCGTCTCATCTGAGGCGCCTAGGATTCCAGGTGTTTCCGTATCTGGACGACTGGCTCCTGTCTGCCACCACCCGGCGTCAACTGATACAGGCCAGGGATTACACCCTACAACTTTGTATTCACCTCGGAATTTCCGTAAATTTCGAAAAATCTTTACTACAGCCATCACAGCATATCTTATTCATAGGAGCGGAATTAGATACGCATCATTTAATTCTAAGGCTTCCTCCAGAAAAGATAGTCGCACTTCAAAGCCACATTTCTCTCCTTCTGTCGTCCAAAAAATCCCCAGCAAAGCTGGTTCTAAAGGTCTTGGGTCTCATGGCAGCTTCTCTCATTGCGATACCATTGGGAAGACTGCACATGAGAGTTCTACAATGGCTACTGTTTGCACAATGGTCGTTCCAACGGCTACCTCTGACACACGAAATTCTGATTACAAACACATGCAAATCACACCTAACTTGGTGGCTTCAGACTTGCAACCTTTCCAGCGGAAGACCATTTGTGCTACCCACGTCAGCGGCGATAACCACGGACGCTTCCCTGATAGGGTGGGGGGGCATCTTTCAGGGACAGACAGTCCAAGGCGAATGGACCAATTTGGAGTACAATCTGCACATCAGGGTTCTGGAGTTGAGGGCAGTGTTTTTAGCGTTGCAACACTTTGCTCCCCTTCTTCCTCTAGGGACTATTGCAGTTCAGACAGACATGTCTGTAGTCTGGTACATAAACAAGCAAGGGGGAACCAGGTCTTATCAACTATGCAGAGAGGCCATGAGAATTTGGCAATGGGCGGAGTCCACGGGTCGCTTTCTGATCGCAACGCACATCCCGGGGTCATCCAACGTCATAGCCGACAGGCTGAGCAGAGCAATACTGTTGCCTCACGAGTGGTCCCTCAAACAGTCAATTGCGAACACGATATTTCGCAAGTGGGGCCAGCCTTCCTGCGATCTGTTTGCGTCTCCAATGAACGCCAAATGCAGGAGCTACTTTGCCCTATTACCCCCTCCAGGGGAAGTCCCCAGGGACGCGCTGGTGCACGATTGGCCCCGGGTCTCCTGTATGCTTTTCCTCCATTTCCCCTGATTGCAAAGTTTCTGCAGAAAGCCAGCAACCTTCAGAGGACGATAATCCTCATTGCCCCATTCTGGCCTCGTCAAATTTGGTTCCCCTTTCTATTGCATCACCGCATTCGGGGACCTTGGATGCTGGACCCAGAGCCAGATCTACTGACTCACTCATCAGGAGTTCCTCACCCATCTCTCGAATCACTCCATCTAGCAGCTTGGCTGCTCCGCTTCTTCTAGCCAGGTCTGATTCCCTTACACGCGGTTCAGAATATATTAGTGGCTTCTCATAAAGCTTCCACTACAAAAACCTACACCAGTAAATGGAAGCGTTTCGTCTTCTGGGCTAATTCACATCATTTGGACCCTGTTATAGCTCCGTTGAACAAGATCTTGGAGTTTTGACAGAATTGTTCCATGAAGGAGCTTCTCCTGCTACTTTAAGAGTGCAATTGGCTGCCATTTCTAACTTTCATGTGGAAGAATGTGGTGCGCCTATTATGGCTCACAGACTTTGTAAAGCTTTTTTAAAAGGATCTTTTCATATCAGACCACCAGTTAGAGTTCCTACATCACCTTGGAATCTGAACCTCTTACTTTCTAAATTGATGTTGCCCCCTTTTGAACCAGCCTCAGTTTGTCCATTGAAATTTTTATCGTGGAAAACTCTATTCCTGGTGGCCATTACATCCGCTAGGCGAGTGTCTGAGCTTCAGGCTCTTTCTATTAAACACCCTTATTTAATTTTCCACTCTGGTAGAGTATCCCTTCGCACTAATCCATCCTTTCTCCCCAAAGTTTGCTCTACTAATAATATTAATCAATCCATTGAATTACCCACCTTTTTCAAAAATCACTCTAATAAGTTAGAGTATATGTTGCACAAATTGGATGTCCATAGACAACTCAGGTTTTATTTGGATAGAACAAAAGATCACAGGAAATCTGATCAACTGTTTGTAGCCTTTGCTGACAGCAGGAAGGGTGTAGCAGTTACGAAACAAACTCTTTCCAAATGGCTAACTGATTGTATCACACACATTTATGAGGCTTCTAATCAAACCTTATCGGTCAAACCTAAAGGACATTCTACGAGATCAGTGTCTACATCCTTAGCTCACGCAGCTCGCTTACCATTAGACACGATTTGTGCGGCTGCTACTTGGGCTAAACCACATACATTTATCTCTCATTACAAAGTGGACAGGGTTTCTAGGGAAAGGGCAACCTTTGGTTCCACTGTGCTCAAGAACGTTCTCCCGTGAGTTCCTCAGGATCATGGAGCTAGGGACGCTACCCATGTGTAAGAACAAAGCGAGATTGAACACTCTCACATATAGAAGTTATGTCCTTACCATAACGTTCCATGTGGAGTGTTCATCTCGCCTTTGTTCTTACATTCCCACCCTTCCCACCCTTAGGAAGAACGTTCAATTTGGTGCCTGGTCTGGAGTATTCTCCTTCTGCAGTTGCAATAGTTGTATTGTATGATACACTTGTGTATATATATATATATATATATATATATATATATATATATGTATATAGATGATCCTATGATTATGTAAATTTTGGTATGTGTGTGCTCTCTATGACTGGTTTGCTTGCAAACTAGATCTGAGGTAAAGGCAGAGGGGGGTTGTGGGTATTAGGTGATCTCGAGCTTCTTCTCGATGCAGAGCTTGCAAGCGGCCGGCACTGAGCCGAGGATCGGCTCCGAACCCATGTGTAAGAACAAAGGCGAGATGAACACTCCACATGGAACGTTATGGTAAGGACATAACTTCTATTTCTAGTAAATGAAAAGGTTCTCATACTGGGCACAGAGTAAAAACATTGACCCTTTTCTGCCCGATCACTTCTTTTCTTGAGCTCCGATTGGAGCTTTTTCAACAGGGTTCAGCGACCACTGCTGTCAAGTGCAATTAAAAATCTCAAATTTTCATATAGGCGCCGGAACTTCAAACTTTGTCACACAGATATTATGTAAAGCGTTCTTTAAAAGGTACCTGCTTATTAACCCCCCCCATTAAAGAACCACTATCGCCATGGGACTTGAATTTTGTTCCAACATATCTGACCTTACCCCCATTTGAACCCTTATCAACTTGTGACCTCAAATTTCTGAGTTGGAAAACAATTTTCTTAGTTGCTATAACCATTGCAAGAAGAGTTCAGAATTGCAAGCTTTATCAATCAGACCTCCTTGTTTGATCTTCCAGAAGGATAGGGTATCTCTCCGGACAAACCCATCATTTTTACCCAAGGTGTGTTCAGAAAATAACTTTAATCAATCTATTGAGCTGCTGGTATTTTTCCCTAATCATGGCAACAAGACAAAATACAAGCTACGCCAATTAGATGTTCATAGACAACTTTGCTTCTATTTGCATAGAATCAAAAATTTCAGCAAGTCTGATCAGTTGTTTCTTCCCTTCTCATAAGTTAAAAAAAGGCATACCAGTCTCTAAAGTCTCACTCTCAAACTGGCTCTCATTGTTTTACCTTTATTTACAGTTTTAATAACAGACAACTACCGTTTTAATGTAAAGGGTCATTCTACTAGGGCCATGGCAACGTCATCCGCTTATCTAGCTAGACTGTCAATGGACTATTTGTGCCGCTGCTACGTGGGCAAGACTTCACACCTTCATCACTCATTGCAAAGTGGATTTGTCCTCCTTTGGTTCCACTGTGCTGAAAAGTGTACTCCCATGAGCCACCCAGGGAACATGGTGCTAGGGACACTGTCCCAACCAGTAAGAATGAAGGCGAGATAGAACAACATAACGTAAAGAAGTTATGTACTCACTATAAGGTTCCATGTTTGTTTATCTCGCCATTCATTCTTATGATCCCTCCCACCTTCCCCCAACCTAAGGCCTTCTAGAGAACCTGGATGATTTTTTTCCTTGGACAAGGAGCTCCTCTGACTTTCTTCCCTTTTAAGTATCCTTGATCATGGGACTAGTGTACACATATGGCTATGGTTAGCAGCAAACAAGATATGGGGAATCGCACACTGCATGATGGGATAGGTGTTCAGCAACGAGCCAAGTGAAAGATTTCGAACTATAGTATGCGGCCGAGTTGGAGCCGAGGATCAGCTCTGAACCCAACCAGTAAGAATGACTGGTGAGATGGACAACAAACATGGAACGTTATGGTGAGTACATAACTAAATGTTTTTGTAATGACTTGAAGCTATTTTCTTAAAGCCACTGCTGAAAATAGGCACCTACCCAGTTGGACTTTCCCAGTAATCAAATGTCCGATTATATGACAAAGGCTTAAGACTTTCAGCTGCATCCTGTAGAACTGGCTATGAGTCTTTGAAACGTGACATGTATATTTTTAGCCAAACAGAAGTCCTTTAGAAAGTAAAATTAAGACTGTAACATAATTTTATATTGTGGCTCAATGATTTATGCTGGTCTGCGATGCGTTCTTTTTCATATCTACATGGGCTTTGAAGCATGACTGATTTCATGTCCTCCTTCAGTGTCACCTACAATACTGCTGATTTCCACTTTTTAATCTGAGTCTGTTCTCAAATGTTTGCTGCTTTTGGGTTAGTTGTTGGATCACCAAAAAACAATTTATAAAGGCAGTATAACTGAAGATAATATTGTGAGGCTATTGATGTTTGAAATTTTATTTCTCAGGCAATTGGAGCGACATTTGCTGCAATGATAGGAGCTGGAATGCTGGTGCGCACAATACCATATGAACAGAGTCCTGGATCAAAACATCTGGCATGGATGCTGCATGCAGGTATAGTGTAGTTGCTATTTATTGATACTTAAACTAAAGGAACTGCAAGTGTGTCTCGTGGGGCGAAGGGGACTGCCCGGGTCCCTCTGTCGTGGGGCGAAGGGGACTGAGATGAAGAGCAATTTGTGTTCCTGGTCATTTTATAGTTAAATTAAACAGAATTCCTATGATCTTTTAAGAGAGAAAGTTTAACAGTGAGGAACAATGGTGAATCATAACATTTGAGTTTTCTCAGCATTGAAGCTGCATTGGCCTGCTCATTTTCTCCACAGATATGTTACTGTTTGAAGGGTAGTACTGGTCATTTATGCTGATATGTGGTGATTTGATGCTCCCATATCATCTGCACTGGCTTTCGCGTATCTTTTTGCCATTTAGAAATTGTCTCATGTAGATTGTTTGCACATTCGTTAATCAAGTCTCTAGGTTTTCACAGTGTGTATTTTTTTTTTCATCGAAGTATTTGCATTACCTTAATTGACAACGTTTTTCATGTGGATTAGTATGTTTAGAGGTTTGTGTCCTCCTTCAGAATCCATTAATCAGTTGTACTTCTAGCAGTTTAAATAGCACCCTAAAGACTTGCATTCTGTGGTTTGATATGGGACAGATGATTATAAACGTACTTGTGAGTATTATCTGAACTTTAAAAATATCCACTAGATAAAGTGTAAAGCTTTATCTTCTTGCATGATACAAAAGGTTGTAAAAACTGTTTTTTTTTTTTTTTTTGTTAAATGGAAAACTGTGATCAATGTGAACTGATAATGGAAGAGAAAGAAATAAGGTTACAAAAAAAGCTGCCCTGGGTCTTGCTGATATGAGCACCTTCTAAACAGCATCCACATCTGGGACACGCAAAGCTGGTCATTTTGTGACCTGTGTCAGTCAAAGCTTTTTAGAAAGCTAAACCGCTTGGGAGCACTACTGGAGCAGCATATACAGCTTTTATTCAAGTTCAGGCTATTTCTATGCCAGAGCAAAAACTGTACAATGAGAGAAACGTCTGTTAATGTATACTTCTGCTGTTAAAGAATGCAACGCAAGTATCACTTGTCAGTACTTTCTACTTTTTCGTTGCTGCATCCTTTTGTATCCAACTTTTGAAGAGGGTATTTTGGTGCAGTTCAGATCACACAAAATCCCAATCTTTTGTGGTATTGAAGTGCGACTTCTGTAAGTCCATTAATGTTTCCCATCAGGCAGCACCCTCATTCATATTGTTGCCAGGGTGAGACAAAAATTTCTCCTTTGTATAGATGAGGAAGACTATATGAAGCAGATTGACTCTACATCCGGATTTTTAACTAGATGATGTCATTATGTTACCATGAAGGTAGCACTTTTGAAGGAAGACAAAGGTGTTATTTTGTCCATTAAGTCGTCCTTATTCACAAGAGGAGACAAGTTAAATGGTGAGAGAAGAGAGTCCAGATCTGTTTATATACAACAATTCTTTAATGGTGTGGTATACAGGTTCCAGTACCACTAAAAAAGTAGATGGACCAGATTTAGTATGTAGATCTCAGAACTACCCTTACTACTGTTTCCATTTTAGCCATGTCTCAAAAATTATCCCTTGGCCTCTTTTCCTTTTGATGGAGAAATGAGGGCTTCCCTTCTGGCTTTTTAAGCCCTGAACTACTACTCATGTTGCACCTTGATTTCATTTCCATTCATTAACAAGAGAATGGATAGTCTTTACTTAACAGTACTATACAGTCCACAGTGTCATCACAGGTTTAATTATTGAAGTAATGTACTAGGGGCCAAACTGATTTGTAGCACCCCCTTCCAGCACAGTTGAGTATCTTCAAGGTTATTGTGTTTAAACTACAGAGGAAGAGGATTTCTGACTCTTAAAAACAGTAATTGGTGGGGTCTGTATTATGTCAGCGAAACGGCATTACAGCGAGTGCCGTTTTGCCAACACCTATAGACCGAAGTCTTAAAGAGCAAAACTCCAGTTCACCAATTCCTCCCCCTGCCCCATGGAAAAAAATGAAACCAACAAAACACAACATACCACTTAAAACATTACAAAGTGGGGGGCTTCTCCCCCTCCAACTAAATATATCAACTCCGAGATCGCACTACAGTCGGGTAAAGTGGAATGTCACTGCTCAGGCCAAGCGATTTCTTAACTCACCTGAGCTTTCACGCTTTTCCGATTTTGGTCTGTATGTCGGCGAAACATAATGCGCTGTAATGCCGTTTCTCTGACATGATATAGACCCAATCGATGTATTGTTGGCTTATGTGGATATGATTTAATGGATAAGTTAGAGTTGCTGCTACATTGCACAACATAATGTACATATGCTGAAGTGTGCCCACAACACAGGAGAGGCAACTTCCAGGGCTTAAGTATCTGAGGCAACCTTAAGACGTTATGCCTAGCTTAGAACTGAGCCTTATCCAAGGAATGAGGCAGCCTGTCCAGGTTATGCCTAGCTTACAACTGAGCTTTATCCAATGAATGTTGGCACTAATTTTCTTGATGTCCCTTTTGCTTCAGTATGTAGTAGTTGGCAAGTCAGCTGATAATTGTTAACTAATCTGGAGGAAAATAAAAGGCTAAACTAAGACAGAAGCTGACACTATTCTCCTTAAAGCTGCTTTCCAGCTGTCAGGTGATAATTTTACAAAAAGTAGCCATTTGTTCAGCAAAAATTCTGCTAAAGCAGAGAAGCTCCATCTTCTGTCTTTCATATGTCACAGCAGCAAAAAAAATGCCTGATTATCTTCGTGTTTCACTGTTGCAGTCATTACATTTGGGTTATCTGCTTGCAGGTTGCCCTCAGTCGGCCTGATTAACAAAGTCTTGGGTCCTGCGACTGTTGCTGTCCCTTCTTCCATGACGTCAGGTCGTCAGGGGTATAAAACATGCAGCCAACGCCATTACACCTGTCTTTCTTGCCGTGCGGTGCCCGAAGCAGAAGCAGTTCACAAGTGCCAGTCGGCCGATTCCTGAAATTTTTGTTGAGTTTCAGAACCGAAGTCTTCAAATAAAGCTAAGTACCCCACTGGGGAAACTTTTTCTTACTCCTTATCAATGTTAGTAAAGTTAATAATTGCATTACTTGTAGAAAGCAAATACCTCATAAAGATTTTCATTCGTACTGTATTCCTTGCCTAGGCCCTGACCATGACGTACTTTGGTGTCGGTTTTGTGCTTTATTTACTCAGCGTACTGTCTGTAGTCGGTATATTTTCGCCTGTAAATATTTTGGTTGTCAGTTTAATTATCCAGAAATGTCGTCTGTTCGCCATCCGACTACCGCAATTCCGAAAAAAACCGCAAAGATAAAGACAGAACGCCGAGGGCCAAAACTGCCGACGACGCTTCTTCTAAGCCAGTCTCCAGTTCGCCACTTTCGCAACAACTGATAACAGCTACTTCTAATTCGCAAGCCTCTACTGAGACCCATTCGGAGTCCGGTATGCCGCAAGATGCTTCAACTATGGAACCCATGGATGTCTCTACCTTGGATGGGTCCGTAGCTGCTGCGCAGGCACCGGCTTCTGAGGGTGTATTCAGGCCTACGGACTTGCATATTAAACAGACGCCCCCTTCTTTACTTATTCCTAAATCTCGATCCATGCCCAAAAAAAACAGCGCCCAGGCCACATGCTTAGGCCTCTATGCCTAAAAAACAAGTGATAAGAATGGCTGAAGATCTAATAACTCTAATCAGGGGTAGCCACCCCCCCCTTTCTAAGAGGTATAGGACTGAAGTTGATTATGAATCTTCTGATCAGGATTCTGTTTCTGATGATCTGGATTTGCCCTTATCTACGTATGAAGATTCTGATGCAGCGGACTCCATTCCCTCTGCTTCCCCTCCTGAGGATTTTTCTTTTGAGGAAACCTTACATACTCTAAGGGAGCATTTCCGCTGGGAAAGCCAGGATTTTTCTGATTCAAAAAAGAGGCTTAGGGATTTCCTTCTCCTACCTCAGCATAGGCTTATAGCTATTCCTCTTATACTAGACATTGTTGATGCTTTTTCGGAATCTAGTTTGGGCCCTGATACCCTTCCTCCTGCTCCCAGAAAACCTGACCGATACTGCAGGGTCCCAGAGTCCCACAAGTTCTTTTTTAAAAACACTTTTGGAGATCCAGAGACTATTTCACAGGGACCCCTTCTGATAGAGACTCCAGGGTGCTGGATAGATGGAGTAAGAAGGTTTACATTTCTGCAACCATGGCCATTAGGGCTTTAAACTGCCAGTTTCATATGTTAAAGTATCCGCAACATGTTGTTGGACTGCTGAAACAGAATATTATGTTGATTCCTGACTTTGTGGAAAGTAAAGAATTACAGGACTTAATGCATTCTGCTGGACAAGTTGGAAAACATACTTTGCAATGTGGTTTTGATTCATTAGAGGCGTCTTGCAGGGCTGCTGTTACTGGGTCTTTGCTCAGATGGCATGCTTGGCTTAAGGAGCAATCTTTGCCTGATCATGTTAAAGCTAAATTGTTGGATGCTCCTTTAAATCAGGACTGCCTGTTTGGCAACAAGGCTGAGGAAGTTCTTAAAGATGGAAGATAAAGCTAAATCTATGCAAACTGTGCAAGATTTTTTACAAGTCAGCCTCCTAGATTTAGTAGGCATTGGCCCTCTAAGAAATGGTCCTTTCCAGCCCCTTCCAGGTCTTCTCAAGTCAAACCCAGACACAGCAAAAACCCCAGGTTTCAGTCCCAGGGGACACACAGAACTAAGCAGTGGGGGGGGCCTCCACTTCCAAACTCTGGGAATAATAAGACTCCCCCTATGGTAAACTGTCTCAATGACTTCCTTTTAAAATTTCTAAGCACTTATCAACTGACTGCCCCTTTGGGGGGAAAGATTGCTCTTCATGCAAAGAATTGGGAACTTATTACCCAGGCCATATGGGTTTTAACTATAGTGTCCCAGGGATACAGATTTCACTTCCACATGTTGCCAACACCAAGCGGGTGGCTGGACCTACCCCCAAAGCAGTGGGCAGAGTCCCAAAAACTAGTAC
>NC_056748.1:1087576490-1087671490 GCF_019279795.1 Protopterus annectens
ATATTCAGCAAAATATAAAGAAAACAAAACTGGGTATGCAGTACAGGAACAACCACTTCCTCTCTACATCTACCAGGCATACTCTGGCCTCCTCTTTACTCCTTCCTTTCCTTCTATATGGTGCCCCACTACTAACTAACCTATCCTCTTCCATCACTTCCAAACTTGAAAGCTGTTATAACAAAATTTCAAAATTTGCCACCAAAACCAAACACTCCACTCATCACTGTGTTACCCTCCAATCCCTCAACTGGTTAAAATTCACAAATTACCTGGACTTCCTGCATCTCACTATAGCACAAAGACTAATATTTAATCCAACCAAATGCCCTGCTCTAACAAACATCCTTCTCCCATACACCCCAAAATAGAACTCTCAGATCTGAACACCAAAACTTAATTACTGCCCACAAACCTAAATGTCCTACTGGACAACTCCTGCCCTCTTTCTCCTTAGGTAAGAAATGGATCTCTCTCCCTTCCACACTAAGGACAATGTCAAACACAAACAACTTCAAAACTCAGCTTTACACCTACCTCTCCTCCAAATGGAAATGTAACTGCATTCTCCCTACCTAGAACTCTTTAACAAAAGCCCCTGGGAGGGTATCCTCCTGAGTTCCTATGCACCTTATAGCTGGCTATAACCTTCTATAGCTAATTCCCATATGATCTATCACATTCTGTAAATATTGTAAATAGCTTTTGACTTTTGACTTTAACTGTGTGAATTTGTTAAAATGTATCTGCATAATATTTTTCCACTATGGGCAATATTGCTCACACTTTGTATTATTTGATATGTATTTGTACTTGTACTTTTATTTTTATTGGACTGCTGTCTTTAGTGTAATCTGTTTCATGGAGCTTTTCTCCCCGGACATCCACTGAAAATGGGCTCTCTGGGCCGAGTGGACTTCCTCTGTAATCAGACTGGAAATAAAATAAAATAAATAGATGTATAATAAATAACTCAAAAAAATATTTTCTGAGCTATTTTAATAAATAAAAATCACACTAGGTGCTTATATTATATTTTAATATGTTTTTCTCCACAAAATGGCTGACATGGGGTCTAGTATATTAACATGAACTTCTTTTAGTGCTTTCACATCCCCTTCCCAGAATCCATTTCAAATTCCCTTTATTTGAGTCACGCTAGACATAAGGAAGTGATATTGTTTTTCCATCCCAGTGAGATCTGATGGCAGTAGTTTGGGTTACATGCATCTTACACACCTTTCTTCGCAGTAGGGCTTGCATTTTTTCCTAAATGACCATCATGAATAGTTCTTTCATAGCTTGTTTTAAGCTATTCTCAGCAGTTATACAAGTCCAGCCAAAGAACATAGCTAAATTGCAGGACTTTTTATGGACTGTTATTTTATAGCCCTGTTGAGCACTGACAGACCCCCCCCCCCACACACATACACACACACACTCTCTTCCTGTGATGTCAGAGCTACCACTGCAATCCAACAGCTGTTAATCAACACTTCAAAGAACTAATTCTTCTACTTACCAGAGTCTGTAGCAGTAGGAAGATGAGTTTTTTGTTATCTTGCCCTATTGGTGAATGTGCTAATCTGCTTGCTGTTTTTGCTCAAAATTATTTTATAGGCATAGTACAAAAACAAAGTGTTGCATGTCTCATACATCCAAATGAGGCCCTGAGGCTGGGTAGCTGTTCATGATGTTTACATCAGAAGCTGTAACTTGTACATACACTTTGTACTTCATATGCTTACTGACTGACTTGTTATTTCTAAAACACACACGTGCATCTCCATTCAATCTTGCATTCACACTGACTGACTACACAAAATGGCACTAATTTCTCATGTGTTCAGTAACTTATATGCACGTGCTGTCTAGCTACAGTGGCTGACTAGGTTCAATATAGACACTGGTCTACATCCTCCCTCTTTAATTTTGTTCAGCATTGCAAAATATAAGAACAAAGGCATATTTAAGAGCTAGACATTATTTCAACATTTCAACAAAACATAACTGACTTCAAGTCCAAGTTGCTGTGTATTTAGGATTGGGTTTGCAAATTCTACTCAATCTAGTTACACAGAAATTCTGACTGGGTTTAGGAACAGGGACAGTCTCTGGGGATTCATTCAATACTGGAACATCTGGGTTTACATCAGAGTTGTTTGAAGAAAGCACACTGTCCTTTTGAATTTGAACAGTTGATGAGTCACTCTGGAAATTAGAGTCACTGGCACAGGCAATCTGCTGTGGCACTGGTTCTGAGACAGGTAGCATGTCTACGTTTCCTTTTGTAATCCATTACTTCAGATTGTATGATGTAAGATCTCAGTTCCTCACAAATGTCCTTCATGATTCTTACATGATCATAACCTTTGGATGTTTGCATTCTCACAACTTCTCCTTGTAACAATGGTCAAAGGGATTTACTGGTCTTATCATAATAAAACTTTTGTGACTGATGTTTTCTCAAAAGTTGAGCCTTGACCACTCTATTAATCTTTGCATTTGGTACTAACAAGTATTTGTTGATCAGAAGAATTGTTCGTGTTTGTCTGGACATCCATCTTTGAGCAGGTGAACCAAGCAAGTTGTCTCGAGGAATGTTTCTGAGATTGAGTAAGTTAAAGAAAACATAGATACCATCTCTTTTGGATTTCTTCAACAAATACTTTGCACTATGAAATGCATTTTCAGCTAAACCACTAGCTTGTGGATATTCAGGACTACTGGTAATATGAACAAAGTCCCAAGACTCAGCAAATTTCTTGAACTGCTGACTAGTAAACTGTGCACCATTGTCAGATATGACTTTGTGGGGACTACCATGGACAGAAAAATGTCTCTTCAGCTTTACAATGACTGTGCTGGACATCAAGTTAGGACGTAGATCAATTTCAAAACCATTGGAGTAACAGTCTACTAACAACAAGAAATGTTGACCATTCTGTTTGAAAATATCTACAGCAACTGTTAACCAAGGTAATTCAGGAATTTGGTATAGCTGAACCAGTTCTTTTTGTTGATGTGGTTTGGTGCTGTTGCAAATTGAACATGCTAGAGTTCCTTCTCTGTATCTTTAGACATAGAAGGTCACAATACAATGCCTCTTGCCCTTCTTTTAGTTAAATCAGTACCTGCATGACCACAATGCAACATTTTGATATATTCTTGTAATGCTTTAGGAATTGCAACTTTTGAAATGCCCACATGCTAATTTTACATTTGTTTGTGTTAGAAGTCCCCAAGGATGTCAGGGGTGGTCCATGGGAGACCCAGCTTGAATACAAGGAGGTTTACAGGCAATTAATCTTAGAGATTAACAGGTGGCCAGGTGTAAATGACATGATCTTCCTTGCCCCAGTTTTAAAATTAAGATCTGCTAAGTTTTAAACAACTATATTTTTATACATGTAAATCCATGTTTTAAACACACTTTTATCATCTTTATGTTTACACAGTTTAGTATAGCTTTGATGCTAGCTGCTTAATACAAGTTCTTGTCTTCTTTTACTTTTTCAACATGGGATGGTGCTATTTACCTGCATTTTTATATTTTATAGATACTCATACATTCTTTACACATTTAACAAATGTATTTTTTTAACATTTTTTGATGTTTTTAAAAATTTCTACATATTTATGTATTTATGTATGCATGTATACAAGTTTTAACGTGTAGAACATTCAATAGCATTTGGCAAAGAGTTTTACAGTTTTTTATACACTGGTTTTCAGCAATACTTTTTATTGGACATAATTAAGTAATTTATTTAATTAAGGTTTATTACAATGGTATATATTAAGGGTCATGCTTCCGTATCTGTTGTCTGATGAAGTCTCTGATACTACTGATGAAAACGTACTGTGTTTCTGCATTAATGTGGTGTTGGTGCTGGCAATGTGGTTGTGTTACATTAAAACTATATCAGTGGAAACAGCTATCCTAGTGCTCCTTTTGTTTTATTAGTGTTATTCTGAGCATTATTTCCTCCTTTCATTGATTTTGTGGTTTGGCTTGGAGGATGGAAGGGCTTATGGCTTCCAATGAAGCTGTTCCAATCAGGGACAGTGGTGAGAATGGGATTTCAAAGCTGGTTGGCAAGCTTACACAGCTTGTGCAGGTGTTTACTCTGATTTTCTGCTCCATTACAGCATCCGCCTCCAAGGTTACATTTCCTGGTAACCAGGAGGTGTGGCTTCAGAGGGAAAGTGAAGGTAGCATGGCTATGCAGTAGTGTTTGAGTGACGAAAACGGACTGGATAAATCACCAGTTTTGATGGAAGGACTCCTGAAGCATTTAGTATTAATTCGGGAGCATCTACAAGCAGAGGGTTATCCAGTGGGGACAAGGAAAAACAAAAACAAGGTGACTGTTTAAATAACAATGAAAGAGACTTTGATGACTGTAATTTGGGTTCTTGACTTGCCAAGAGTGTTTCATTTGACTATGCTGTGCAGGAAATTAATAATGAGGAAGCAGATACATATACTAATAATTTAATCAAACTGCATGATTTGCTTTTTAAATATAAATCTTTGAATGTTGACAATGCATATTTAAAAGAGTATTTGAAGTTGAATATTGTTCCAAAAGGTTTAAGAGTATTTAAATACCCAAATAATGTAGAAGACAGCTCAGTCTTTCATCTTGATCTCTTAGAAATCTTTGATAAATGTGGTTTTGACATCTTATGTGCAATTATTAAACAAATAAGCTGACCAACAAGCTTCGAAATCGCATTCTCACCACTGTCCCTGATTGGAACAGTCATGTTAACTTTAAATGAAGGTATAGAAAAAGTCAACATTTGTTTAGTTAGTGATATGATGTTTACAGTGGACCAGGAAAAGAAAAAGTACATGGGTTTAAAGTCTCAGATAGATGAGAGGCTTAAAATTATTATTAATAGAAAAAAAAAAGAAAATCTGAAAGAGACGTTAAGGAGTATGAGCTAAAAATTTGTTACCCCAAGCCTAAGAAATATGGGAATTGTGGGGGTACTGATGGTCAGCAACAATTTAGTAGGTATGGGAAGGGTAATGAAGGTGTCAACCACCCAAATGGTGTGGCGAATAATGTGAGACCTAGTGATTTGAATAACCCTTTAGAATCCACCCCCCCCCCCCAGGAGATCAGAAAGGCTGAAGAACAAACAGTCAACAGATTATTACCAGAACAACTGGAGGGGGTGGATGAACAGGGGAGGGAAAAACAAGTATTAAATCAATACGAACGTGGTGTGACTTATGTTATTAGTGATGGGTCTAAGTTGAACTTTTGTGGCTACACTATATTTAATTATAGCAGCCTAGACATCACTAAGACAGAATTTAACTTGTGTTCAAAAGGTTTCAAATTTGCGCCTAAGAAAAAATGTGACACTAGCAAGTTAATTATTGATTTGAAAATGTTCATTCGGAAGAAAAACCTTGAATTATTATTTGAAGGGAATAGTAAAAATCAGAATAGTTTAAAAAAGAAAAAGTACTTGGAACCCACCCTTACATCCCCAATTAAGAAATTTTGAAATAGCTGTAGGAAAAGAATTGAGGGAAGGAATTTCAAAAATTAGGGTGTGGCCCAACCTAACATGGGATGAAAGAACTTTATTGGAGAAAATTAAGTCAAACAAATTTATTAGAGTAATGAAGCCAGACAAAGGGGGAGGCACGGTCATTATGGACTCTATTATATATGAGGGCAAGATGATAGACATCCTTTTAGATGAGAATAAATATGTGAAGGTGTCTAAAACAAGATTAACATTGTTTATAAAAAAAATCTACTTGGCTTTGAATGACCTAGTAATGGAAGGGTTTATAGATATGGACACCTTTAATTTTTTTGCACAACAGTGAGCCAAAGGTGCCCTCAATTTTTGGGATACCCAAAGTCCATAAGGATATAGATAATCCACCCCTAAGACCTATAGTGGCAGCATGTGGTTCTATCACAACCCCACTAGCTAAATTTGTTGATTTCATCTCTAAAGATATTTCTATGCAAGCTACAAATGTGTTGCATGACTCCTGGGATTTTTTAAGGAGTGTTACAGATAGTTTATGGAGGGACAGCATAATTGTTGTTACCATTGACGTGGTAGATTTGTTTACTTCTATCCCCTATAAAGAAGGACTAGAACTTTTTGAGGAGACTCTAAGGAGAAAGAAAAAATTCTCAGACAAAGAATTATATGTGCTGTTAGAGTTAATGGAAATAATGTTAGATAATAACTTTATATTTTTCTAGGGAGAAGTTTTCCATCGGACAAAAGGGGTAGCTATGGGAGCTATGTGTGCACCAACCTATACAAATATAGTTCTTTCAGGTTGGGAAGAGAAATTCATCTCCAGTTTAAGATTTAAGGACTGTTGGGTTCTGTATAAATGTTTCCTGGATGGCATCTGTTTATTTTGGATTGAAAGTGAAGATAAGTTTCTTGAATTCTTTGATTACATATCTAAAACTACTAATTTTTTGAAATTCACTTATAATTTAGAGTATAATAATTTGAATTATTTAGATGTCACAATTCAGAAGAAGGATAGAGGTTTTGTTTTGAAAGTGTACAAGAAGGATACATATTCCAACTCATACCTACATTTTTCAAGCGCACACCCATTTTTTCAGAAGAGAAGTATAGTGAAAGGTTAATTCGTACGTGATGGCAGGATGACCTCAGATCATCAAGACTTTCTAAGTGAAAGTGGCTTATTGAAATCTATGTTTTTAGAAAGGAGGTACCCTGAACACTTCATTAACGAAATATACAATAAAGTTTTGAGTGGTAGGAATGAAAGGTTTGCTCTGATCCTGGGTATTATTGATACCCCTGGTGCAACTACAGCTGACACTACAGTGACTACTACTAAGCATGACAATGCATTATTTTGGCTTATAGTGGAGATGCCCAGGTTATCAAAGAAATATTTACCAAAGAATGGAACAGATTTGCTAGTTTTTCTGATCTTGGATCCATTTTTGACAAACCCCTTAAATATGTTAACTTCTATTAACTTCTGTTAACTGCTAATGACTTTGATTCCTTCTTCACAGAGGCCATCCAATCTCTGGCCAGTCACCTATCTCCTGACGTCTCCAGCCTTCCTACCTCCATCACTATCTCTATTCCTTCCTTTCTATTACAACCCATCTCCACTAACTTCATTTATAAACTCCTACTAAAGCTTAAGCGCTGTCACCCTTCTGGTGACCAGATCCCAGCTGAATATCTGCAAAAAGCAGCAAAAGCAGTAGCTTATCCCATATCCAGCCTGATAAATAGAACAATTAATGAAGGATCCATCCCAGCCATCTGGAAAATCTTACATATTATCCCCTACACAAAGGAGGGAACTCAAATGAATATTCTAACTATCGGCCTATAGCCCTATTATCTCCCCTAGCAAAAATAATGGAAAAATGTATTCATCATCAGCTTCTAGGCCATATAAATCAGCACAACATACTGGCTAAACGCCAACATGGCTTTAGGCCATTCCATAGTACCACTACTGCCCTTCTATCCTTCACTGATACTATTAATAGAAACCGCAATAACAACATCCTCTCTTCTGCTCTATTTATTGATCTTTCAAAAGCTTTTGATATGGTAAACTACTCATTGCTTATAAATATTCTCAAATCACTATCTCTCTGGATACTTTGTCTATAAATTGGTTTACTTCCTACCTGAGTAACAGGCAACAGGCTGTACTGTGGGAGAATAATCTATCATCCCATCTCCCAGTAACACTGGGTGTCCCTCAGGGGCTCCATTCTAGGTCCTCTCTTATTTTCTATTTTTATCAATGATCTCTACTAATGCAACCTCCATACAATATGCAGATGACTCTACATTAATATGCACAGCTAAATCCTCATCCGAACTGCAATTCCAAACACAAAAAGTATTTAATATAGTGGAGTCTTGGTTTTTAAAGCACTGCCTCCTTTTGAATCCCAAAAAACTAAGCTCCTCCTCTTCAATCCCACCAGGAAGTCTACACCAATAGATTTTTCAGTCATTTCTAATAATGGCACCCTTATATCCCCTGACTTCACCGCCAAACTCCTAGAGATTACAATAGACAACAACCTTAACTTTGACACCCACATTAACAACACTATAAAAACAGTTAATAGAAAAATGGGCTCCCTTTACAGACTCAAGCCCTTCTTAACTCCTATAGCCAGAACCACTATTGCCCACTCCCATCTAATGGCTACTCTACTCTATGCCTCACCTATATATACTAACTTATCAAAACAAAATCTACTCAAACTAGCTACCTCCTATAACAACATTGCCAGATTTGCCACTGGTAATCCTTTCAGAACCCACCACTATCAGGATCTAAAGCAGCTAGGATGGCTTGAATTACAAAATCAGCTTCATTTCAACCAACTTAGCATTATCCACAAAATTCGTAACCACCCTAATAACACTCCAGTACTCATAGACCTCATTACGCCCTATAAAAATCTCAGTACCTTATGTTCATCAAATAAACTCCTAGTTAGCATCAGTAAGTCTTATAACAAGGCAGGTGACTCTCTGCTCTCAAACACAACTGGGAAAAACTGGAACCTTCTGCCTAGTCAACTCTCCTCCCTTCCTTCCTTACCCCTCTTCAAACAAAAACTTAAAACTTTCCTTAATTCTCACTGGCTATGTCCATGTACTAAGCCTGACTAATCTATCACTATTACTGAATCCTTTTTAACTCTACTCTCACCACTCTGATACATTTTCTGTGATTCTGTAATTGCAAATGAAAGCAAATAGTGAATAGTTTGAAAATGCTACCTACCACTAAATGTAAACATCTTGCTCTAATTTTGTAAATAGTTTTATGAAATGTACTGTTCTATATGTACAATTAGTTTTATGTTTGTTTTATTGTAACCTTAAACATTCTTGTATGTATGCATCTGTCTTGGAGCTTTTCTCCTCGGGCCTCTGCTGAAAATGGACATATATCCAGTTGGACTAGCCCAGTCAACAAATGTAAAATAAATAAAATAAAATGTATTCAAGAAAGGATGTAGTATTAAGGATATAATGGAAAACAATTGGACTAATGGTGGAAGAAAAGGCAGGCTTGGCACATCCAAATGTGGTTTTTGCCAACAGTGTCCCTTTATTACCAATAAATTTGAATTGTATATTAACAGCAGGGATAAAAATATAGTAGCAAAATCATATTATAATTTTGACACCAGGGGAATACTGTACATAGCAACATGTGGAACGTGCAAAGCGTTCTACGTGGGCAAATCTGAGAGAAATCTCAGGAAAAGGATTTATGAACATACATCTGATACAAGAAAACAGTCTGAGAAATGCACTTCACAAAGACACATCAACATGACCACATGCTAATCTTACATTTTTTTGTGTTAGAAGAAGTCCCCAAGGATGTCAGGGGTGGTCCACGGGTGACCCAACTTGAATACAGAGAGGTTTACTGGCAATTATTCTTAGAGGCTAACAGGTGGCCAGGTTTAAATGACATGATCTCCCTTGCCCCAGTTTTAAAATTAAGATCTGCTAAGTTTTAAACAACTATATTTTTATACATGTAAGTCCATGTTTTAAACACACTTTTATCATCCTTATGTTTACACAGTTTAGTATGGCTTTGATGCTAGCTGCTTAATACAAGTTCTTGTCTTTTTACTTTTTCAATACAAGATGGTGCTATTTACCTGCATTTTTATATTTTATAGATACTCTTAAACATTCTTTACACATTTAACAAATGTATTTTTTTTTAATTTTTTGATGTTTTTAAAATTTTCTACATATTTATGCATATATGTATGTATGTATTCAAGTTTTAATGTGTAGAACATTCCAAATGTTTAATAGCATTTGGCAAACAGTTTTACAGTTTTTTATACACTGGTTTTCAACAGTACTTTTTATTGTACATAATTAGGTAATTTGTTTAATTAAGGTTTATTAGAATGGTATATATTAAGGGTCATGTTGCTCTATCTGTTGTCTGATGAAGTCAGTGTTACTACTGACGAAAACGTACTGTGTTTCAGCGTTTATGTGGTGTTGGTGTTGGCAACGTGGTTGTGTTACATTAAAAGTTTGTATCAGTGGAAACTGCTATCCTAGTGCTCCTTTTGTTTTATTAGTGTTATTTTGAGCACTATTTCCTCCTTTCATTGATTTTGTGAATTACCACTTTTGGACGTTTCCATCTTCTGTCAAAAGCTCATCTCTGTAAGAAAAATACTACAGAGAAGAAGTTAGGAGAGCCTTAGGAACTTGCAGACTGTGAGGGAGTGAAATGTGACAGAAGAGGAGGATGAGGCTAATGTGGAAGAAGAGGAAGAGCTGAGCATTAGGCAGGCTTTATGCAGGAGCAGAGCTGTGTATTTTTGAGATGATTTTTTAAAGAGGCTTTGAAATGGGTTAGGCCAGGCATAGACCTGGCAGCTAGAGGTAGTGAATTCCAAAGTATAGAGACAGAGTATGAATACAGAGAGTGACCTGGTTTTCTTGTAGGTTTTGAGATAGCTAAGAGATTTTTGTCTTCTGATCGTAGGGATCAATTTGGTGTGCAAGGTGTGACTAGACTGGCTAGTGAAGGGCAGGCAGTAGGCTTGAAAATAAGGTTGTGCAAGGTGGATAGCTGAATAAAGGCAAATTGGTTGGGGAGTTCATGCCGGTTTAGTTCTAGTAGTGGTTTACAGTGGTGTGTGTGTGATATTTAGAGTTTGTGGCAAATTTTGCAACTTTGTTGTAACACTGTTTCGTCTTGCTTAGGGTAGAAGTTTGTAAGTTAGTTAGAACAGGGGCACCATAAAGAAGGGAGGGAAGTAAAAATGTTTTTACAAGGGTAGTTTTGATTGATGCTGTAAAGAAATGTTTGTTTCTATACAAAAGGCCCAGTTTTTGATAAGTTCTCTTTATATTTTACTGTATATATGGGGTCAAATGAAAGTTTATTGTCAATGATAACTTGTAGAAGTTTGGTTTCCTGCACTATTGCTATGACAGTGTTGTCAGATGCAAGGATGTTGAAATGATCAATGACATGGAGGTGTTTTTGGTGAGAAAGGGTACTAGTTTAGTCTTCTTTGGATTAAGAAAGAGTTGGGAATTTCTTAGCCAGGATTCAACTGCAGTAAAAGACTGTTGAGTTTTTGAAAGTATCTCTGGTAGTGATTGGGCAGTACAGATTATGATGGAATCATCAACGTATTGAATAGGGCTTTCAGGGTGAGAGACAGTGTGAAGGTTGTTTGTGAAAATGTTGAAGAGTAGGGGTTCAAGGATGGAGGTTTGAGGGACTCCAGTAGGGTTATACAGAAAGGGCAAGAGTTCATTGGACCATTTCACTGCTTGTTTGCAATCCTCTAGTTAGCTCTGAAACCATTTTACATTTTATCTGAGAAGCCTAAGTAAGACAGTGTGTTCAATAGTAAGGGGTGAGACATTGTGTCAAAGGCCTTGGAGAGATATAGAAAAACTGAAGCTGTATACCATCCTGCATCTCGGGCCTTGTTCACGGTATCTGTAACGGATAATAGAGCTGTAGCTGTGCTGTGGCTGGGTCAAAAGCAATGTTGGGTTTTGGTTAAAAGATTGTTTTTCAATAGATATTGCATTACCTGCTGATGGATACCTCTCTTGAGAAGTTTGGATATGGGTGATAAGATGGATATAGGACGGAAATTGGATGGTTTAAAACAGTTCCCTCCTTTATGGATGGGTGTGATGTGAGATTGTTTCTATATGGTAGGTACTTCTGATTCAGATAAAGACATTTATAAGGATACTGATTGGGTAGCAATTGATTTGGCAGCCAGTTTGAGGTAGTGTAGTGGAAGATTATCAGCTGAGTTGGGGTAGGGTTTTAGTTTTTGAAGCAGTTTCTTAATGGTGTCAGTGGGTATGGGCTGAAATGAAAATGGGGTTTGTATAACATTTTGTTCAGTAGGGGGTTATTAATGACAGGGTTAGAAGTAGTTGATGGTCTAGGGATGGTGTCTGAGTAGGATGGGGAGGTCCAGCATTAGAGGTGTTAGTTAATAAGTCTGATATTGATTTTATGAAGTACTTGTTAATGTTTTCAGCTATTTGTCATGGAGGGGTATCAGGTGATAGGGTGTGCTTTCTGTTTGTTCCAGGGTTAAGTAGAGACGATATGGAGTGCCAACATTTATTAGGGTTGATTTTATGCTGGAGTTGAAGCTGAGAATAGTAATGACTTCTTATCTCTGTTGTTAGTTTTGTCATTTTGTTACGTCGTGTTTGGAAATTAACATGATTTTGTCATTTTTGTTTTGTTTCCAGGTTGACCAGGCTAGGTCCCTTTGTTTCATTAGGTGGTTACATTCCCTAGAGAGCCATGGTGCTTCATCAGGTGTTTACGTTCCTTAGAGAGCCATGGTGCTTCATCAGGTGTTTACATTCCTTAGAGAGCCATGGTGTTTCATCGGGTGTTTACATTCCTTAGAAAGCCATGGTGCTGAGTTCTTTTTGATTCTTTTCATACAAATGTGAGCTGGTGTATTAAGTATGTGAAGGAGGGTGTTATTAAAGTGTAGTACAGCAGCATTAAGGGGTAGTTGTTTAAGGGGTGTCCAGTCTATTTCATGTAGGAGATTGTTAAATTTATGCTGATAAAAATTAGTGGAGTGCCTAACTGAATTTACAGTGTGTAGTGTTAGTTGTTGGGAGTTTGTTCTAAGGGAATAAGCTGGCAGATGATCACTCAGGGAGCTAAACAGTGTACCAGAAGTGCACCAGGGGTAATTGGCAGGGTGTGATACTAGAATCCAGTCTAGGGTGGACTGGCAGGTAAGATCTTTGCTGTATCTTGTTGGAGTATTGATAAGCTGAGAAAAACTATACAGATTTATACTATCTGTGGGGTAGTTGGAAGCTATAGTTTGCCAATCTATATTTACATCTCCTAAGATTATTGTTTCAAGGTTTATTGTTTGGGATGTCCAGGATAAAATATTTTCCAATACTGGTATATTGTGACCTGGTAGGATATATATTACTGTTATAGAAATCCTTTTTGATGTGTTGAGGTTCATAAAAGAGATTAGTACCTCAGCATTAGAAAAGATGGATATATTTCTGGTGTAGGGTGTGATGTTGAATGTAAGGGGATATAGGATGGTTATCCCCCCCCTTTTTTAGCTCTATCTCTTCTAGTTATTGCAAAGTTTGGAGGTATTCTTTCATAGTCTTTTAAATTGGGGTATAGCCAGGTTTCGGTAAGGGCTAGTATGTCATGTTTATTTTGATCAATCCAGGCATGCAGTGGGGCTATTTTATTACATATACTTCTCAGGTTCAGTGTATGTATGTTTAAATCTTTGAGGTTACTCTTGTGGTTAGGATTAGAGGATGTGGGGTAGGATGTATGTCTCCACATTTGAGAAGATGTAAAAGAAAAAAATTTCCAAACACTAAAACCAAGGAGAAGCCAAAATCCAATAAAAATCCAAGTAAGAATCCAAATAAATTTCCACAGATCACACAAGACCCCATGCATTATAAAAAGGGGATTGTTTTTACGCATGTTTGTTTTGATCTGAGGAAGCAACCAGGAGAGGTTGCAAAAGCGCTTACCTATGCAGTAAAGGTTTCTGTGGAACTTTATTTGGATTTTTATTGGATTTTGGCTTCTCCTTGGTTTTAGTGTTTGGAAAATTTTTTTCTTTCACATTGGTCTTTTGTGTTTGTTCCATCACTCAGCAAACAGGGCTTTTCCTTTTTCATTATTACATTTGAGAAGATAGTTAATGAGGAATGAGTACTGTGGGAAGTGTTTTTATTAATAGGTGGTTGTGTCAAGTGTGGTTTCATAGTGAGGGGGCCAATCTGTGGCTTGAATAATATGGGATAGTTTAGGTGAAAAGCTGGGATGAGATATTGGAGAAGCTGTGTTGTTTATTTGGGAGATGGTTGGAGGAGGTTGTTGATGTGTATGTGTGAGGGTATGCAAGGATAGAGTTGTAGCAAGGTTGAGAATTAAGAGTAAAGAGGTCAGGCAGGTTAGAAGGTGCATGTCAACTGTGATGGTGGGTTTAAAACTAGTAAAAGTGGTATTTATGTGTAAGAATGTACTATCAGATATAAATAGAGATGTATACCATCTAGTGATATGTGAGCAGCTTGAGGTAACGTTGGAAATATTTTGACTCCAGGGTGGGCTTTGACAATGAGGTTAGGTGTTTTGCCTTGTGGTTTGTGATATGGAGGGGTGGGGGAGATAAGATTGGTCAGTAGTAAAATTATGGTGCAATATTAGTTTGATGTGTGTATAGTAGAAGAGAAGGTGGTAAGCCTGGAGTTAATGTAGTTTGAGGTGGTGATAGTATTGAGATGGTGAAGCAGAGTAAGATGCCAAGAATCTAAGATGCTAATCACCCTTGATATCCACATCCCACCCCCCACCCCCCATTAAGGAAACCACAGTAAAAAATTCCTCCAAAGCCAACTTCATGCTTCTTAAGACAGAAGTGGTGAACTTCATGACACCCATGCAGATGGACAACACAGTTACAACTGCTGAATCCTACACAAATGCACTCTATAAGCACTTACACGAGTGCATGGATCGTGCTATCGCAAACAGAACCAAGATGCTATCCTCCAAAAAAAGGAAGCCAATCTGGTGGTCCCCTGCCATAAACAAACTGTACAACAGAAGGAAGAAACTGTTGCAAAAGAGAGTAAAATCCCATGAGTGGAGGAGCTCCCTGGTCAGCCTCAGTAAAAAGCTAAGATCCCTTATACGATCCTCCAAAGCTAGCTACGATAACAAAATTGCCACTAATTCTAAGGACAACCACAAAGCTACAGCTATGTCAACAATCTCAATGGCAACACCCAGATTTGCTTTGAGTTACAGCACAATGGCATGAAAATTACAGAACCAACTGATATTGCCAACATCCTGGCAGATAGGTTCAGTGCTAACTTTACCCCCCCTCACCCCCTAAAGGGCCCATATCTATACAGGAAGAATGCAGAGTCCCTGTAATCACAACTACGCAGGTAAAAGCTGCACTCTCTAAAGCCAAAAACACAGCATCCATGGGACTAGACAACATCCCACGCTGCATTTTACATGAACTTCAGAAGGAACTGGCTCCCCACTTAAGCACCATGTTCAATAATAGCCTCGCATCAGGCTTTGTGCCCACTGAATGGTGCACAGCAACAGTTATCCCACTCCACAAAGGGGGAGCCACCACTGATCCCGGGAACTATCGACCTATTAGCCTGACGAGCCTGGTCTGCAAGGCCATGGAACGTATAATCATGGAACTCATAAACAAAGACATTGGTAACCTCCAAACTCTGGATCCCACTCAGTTCGGGTTTGTGAAAGGCAGATCATGCCTCCTGAACCTGATTGACTACTTTGAGGCCTCGCCAAGGCTTTCAACACCATCCACCATTCTGGAATTATAGCTAAACTCACTAAACTAGGTATAAATCCCTACGTCACAAGATAGGTTGCCAACTGGCTCACTGACAGAACCCACAATGTAAAAGTTGCTGACTCCAAATCTGACCTCAAAGCAGTGACAAGTGGAGTACCACATGGTTTCATCCTGGGACCTCTCCTGTTTGGTATCTACTTCTCTGAAGTACAGGCTAACACAGAAGGCCTCTGGTTAATGGAGTTTGCAGATGACTGCAAACTAGGAGCCATAGTCAAGTCCCCAAATGATGTGGACATCCCACAGAAGGGCCTCGCTGAGACAGATGCCTGCTATCAGAGCCATGGCCTCAAGCTCAATGCCAAAAAGTGCAGTGTCATCCCCTTTGGTAAAAACTCTGTACTCATGAACTACCACATAGGCAGAAATCTACTTAACACCGAATGTGTGATAAGAGACCTTGGGACCCAGGTGGACAGTAGTCTCTCCTTAGATAGTCACATCGCCACAGTAGTCAGGAAGTTCTTCTACGTGGCACACCTCATCCTAAAAGGGTTCTCATCCAGGAAAAAAGAGGTCATTGTTCCCCTCTACTCAACATTCATTAGACCAATTATAGAGTACAACGCCCCTTTTGGAATGTACCTCACAAGACGTCTGCAGCAGCAGCTGGAAAGGCCGCAGAAGTACCTCACAAAGAGGATTACTGGCCTCAAACAAATGCTCTGCACTGACCGCCTCAAAAAACTCGAGCTTTACAACGTAGCATATCGCCTACTCCGAGGTGATCTCTGCCTAACATATAAAGCTATGTCAAACCCAGAGCTGTTGGACATGCTACACCTAAAGAAATCCCAATCCCTCCAAGCTACACGCTCTAGGGACCTAAACCTTGTCACCACAATAAACAGGACATGCTGGAGGGATAGATTCCTGTCCCAGAGACTTTCCATACTCTGGAACAGGCTATCCATCTATGTCAAGCAAAGTTCTTCATTAGCACTCTTCAAGAAAAATCTTGATGAGTGGATGGGAAATAGGAAATACACCTCGGGGATTACTTCTGTGTTTCTGCTCCACAGTGGCACAGGAAAATAACTTTCTTGGGTGGCGTAAGCCAGGGAACCTTGTTGGCTAGGCTTACATAGGCCTTTGGGCTGATAGCCTAGTACCTACCTGTGAACCTATGAACCTATAAAAGTATAGTAGAGGGAATGAGAAGTCAAGGTGATGGATGTAAGGGAAAGCAGATAAGTTTGGTTAAATAAAAGTAGGTAAGGTGTGAATGAAATGTGGGTGTGGACAAGGTAGAGTTTTATACAACTGGATCATAGGAATAATGGGGAGTGGTTTGCTTGGGATATGAGTAGAGGTGTTGGGGTGGGTGGGATATGGGGGCAGCGTAGGGGAGCGGAGTGAGCGAAGCAAACAGAGCTGGAAGAACTCCCCCCAGATGGTTTATCAACTAAAACAATAAGTGAGGTAGAATGTTCATGGATACAAAGACAAGGTCTCTGTACTCTAAATACTTGACTTGAGTCACAGCATTTAATTTTATGGTTATGGGGTTTTCTGAATCTTTGCAGGGATCTATTACCCTAATAAGACTAAAATATGCTAAAGTGTTAATTTAGCTTCACCTTCAGCAGTAAAAGGCCTGTGAGTGTGGGTGAGTAAATGGGAGTGAGGATATCCTTCTAGCAGGTTCAACACTACACAACAGAACACACTAATGCAGGACTTAACAAATTAAGTTATTAGTTTGAGTCTTGGAAATTACCTTACATACATTTAACTCAGTGTGTTGTTACTTGTGAACTTTTGCAACTGCAGGTGAAATTCTGCTGTGCAAGTTCTTTAGGTAGTGGGATATGATAACTTTTTGAAGCAGCAGTGGTCAGACTTATTATGTGCTTGGTTCACTGGGGTAGAAAGAGAGAGAAAAGTTAATAAGGATTGCTTGATGGTTGAACTAGAAAGGTACAGTACTATTTGTCTATACTCATCCACGTTAAGTAATGTTTGGCAAACAAGCATAGTGCTCTATATGTCACAGTTGTGCATTTCTGCTTTCTAGCCTTTAAACAGGAAAATACGAAAGCTAACAGGAGATATTTGTAGGTATGCAAGTTTGGGATTACTAAAAACAAAAATGGTAGATTCCACAGTGTAGAAGGACAGAAAGAAAATGAAACTAACAAGAGGTATGTGTTTATGTGTAAGTGAGGGGTTACTGAGATGTAGGTTTACAGATGTTAGAGGGACAGGTAGTACACCTATCTGTTAGTTCTCACTATTTACTGCACAACATACAGTCTAAAAATGTGATATTCAGGTAGCTAGCATGTGTAACATATGTGAAAAAACAAGCAACTGTATCCAATGACAGAACTCTTCACAAACTCTCATATAGTAACAAAGTGCCTACATTATCTAGTAACTGTGCTGTTCATAAAAACATAAACACAAGTATTACAATAGAAACCTTCAGTCAAAGTGAATAGAAACATATAACATAAACATATATGCACTACAGATTAGTAGAGAAAAGAAAAAAAAATTCAACAATACTTAGCCAGATGGCAACACACTATAGACTTACTTGATGTAATTGCAGTACAAACAGCAAAAATGTAGATGGCTTCACTGAATCCTACTGTAAAACAAACAGCCAATAAGAACTTGCTAATATAATTGCTACACATTAACAGCAGAAAGCAACACTTAGCTGCTAGAGTAACAATGACAGTAGAAACTTGTTGATATATTTACTACACATTAACAGTAGAAAACAAAACACTTAGCCAGAATTTAACACAGCAAAATCTTATTTGTATTGTTCTAATACAAGGTTGAACCATAACTGTTAAGAAAATAGAAGAATCCAATGTGCCTTATTGTAGAGTGAAGCAGTGTATCCAAGATTAACATCAGAAAAGTCCAGATAAAATGAATTTCAGATATAATTAGTTAAACTAAATAACAAGCACACAGCCAATTATTATAATCTGTTGAAAAGCATATGAACTACATAATAATCTTTAATGACCTTACTAGGACTCACAGTCTAACAATCCCTTAAAGTGAAGAATACAAAGTGAAATAATTACTCAGTTAAAACAACTGGGTGGTCTCTTTAAAAGTAAGTAAAGTAAGAGAGGAAGGAGGAAAGTTTGAATACCAGTTTTGACAGAAGAAATTAATTAGACTTAAGTCATAAGGCAGAGTAAATTTGGAATAAAGTGAATAACTGTGGTTTCTGATAATGTATTAAACTCAGTATAATTGGAGTGGTACACAAGTTCCAACAGACTGTATAAAATCTGGAATTCAGCATAGGTATCTTAGTTGGAATAGCTGAAGGCACAGCTGTAAAAACCTGCCTTTTTAATAATAATTCAGTAAGTGCCAGAAAAGTCTAATCTGTTAAGAGAAACTTACACAAGAAAGGAGACAGGAAAAAATTGAACAGTGCAAGTAAAACACATTACTATTCTGCAGTAACACAAAGTAACATAACTGTCAAGCTGAGTCCCCTTCAGATGAACGAAGTTTTAAAATTTCGAATTTCATATGGCCGAGACCATATGATTGAAGTTTTAAAACTTCGATCGTTCTGAACAGAGATCTCCATACAGAGCGGGATGGGAAATTTTCCCTTTCCTTGCTGTAGTGCGATCTTGGAGTTGGTATATTAAATTGCAGGGGGTGTGGGGGGTGCAGGGGGACTTGCCCCCCTGTAAAAATGTCCAGGAAATTTTTTTTGTTTTGTTTTTGTTTTTCTTTCAGGTGTTCGAAGTTTTGAAACTTCGATCATATGGTCTTGGCCATATGAAATTTGAAGTTTTAAAACTTTGATCATCTGAAGTAGACCTGTCAAGCTCTAAAATAGGTTCCAAGGTGTCAAACTTCAGATATACATGAGATAACTACACATTTGTGATACCAATACCACACGTTTTAATGGTATAAGACACAGTACCAGCAGGTACAGGAAAACAAGAAACTGAAGCAGGTGTACTTACATCCCCAGCTAGCTCTGCATTCATGCAGCGGTATGCAAATGGGTCACCTGTACCAGCAGGTACAGCAAAACAGGAAAACTAAAGCAGGTTCACTTACAACCCCAGCTGCCAATCTGGAAATCCCTCTGTGGGTGGAGGCAGGTGTTTCATTTTCTTCTTTCTTTTCAAAGGAGTAGTCTTAGGAGAAGGCCTGGATTTAGGGGCCTGGATAGGAGTAGGGGCTTCAGGTAATGGCCTCCCGGTTGGTCATCCGGTGTTATCTGGTTCCCCCTTGGCATCAGTAGGAACTGAAATCTGAACTATCTCCATGGACATGCTGGCCATTACTTCCAAAGCAGCTTCCTCAAGGGGAGTCGACAAAGTAGATGGCTCTAACAGACATCCCTCAACTCCTAAATCGGAAGCTGGCAGGTCCGATGGTGGAAAAGCAGAAGGACTAGACCTTCAAACCTTGGCCTTTTTCCATGCTGGTTCTGCTGGGGCAGCTGACTCAGGATCCATCCTAAGTGCTAGCTATTTGAGCCTCTGGTTTTCTAAACACAGATTTAGGGCAGCCAGACAGCTTTGGAAGGTCTTAGGTACAAATGATTGACAAACAGGACAAGAGGTATGGTCGTGTTCTCAGCCTAGGCAGAAAACACAACAGACGTGCATATCATTATGCGGAATCTGGCACCTGCATCAGCATTTTACCCTTCTTAGTGGACATCAGCTAACAGCTGGGTACAGCAAACCAAGCTCAAGTAAAATTAAAACAAAATCATCAATGGGGTACTTAGCTTTAGACATCTTCAAAGTAGAGGATCGATGTGATGGTCGACTGTGGCTGAAAAGTTTTGAGGTGTGTACATGCAGATGTCACATTTAAGGTCCCTGGTTTATGCCGCTACATGTGATGTCCCACACACCTACAGCAGCTAGGCTTACGCTTTTGTAAAGGAGCTGATGTTCGGGTCACCTGAGCTGCGGAATCCCACACTAAGAACACTGCAACATAGGAATAGAAGGACGTGATACCATTCTGCATAGATGCATTCTGATCTGCTACAAATGATACCATTCTGCATAGATGCTTTCTGAACATGGCATTCTTTTTCATATCCTCATCAGACTCTTATGGTATCACTGGCTATAAATCCCAATGCTGTTGTGGACAATACCCTCCATCATGCAAAGTTTTTAGGCTTTCTCTTAAGTTCTACCCATTGCAACCTAGACAATACATCAGAGAGCAAAGGCCCTGTAATTCATTGTATACATCATGGGTAGGACTGAGACAAAAGCCCAAAATTTAAGAAATGTGCAGCACTTTGCTTGTAGGTGTAGAACACTGCTACTTCAAACAGCCACAATTCAGAATTAGCTTTAGTGGAAAAAAATTAGAGAGAAGTTAGAAAAGTTCCCCTAACCAAGGTGTCCTATGCATAAGGCAGCCAGGTCTCAAAAAAACTAATTTCACACACACACACACACACACACACACACACACACACACACACACACACACACACACACACACACCTAGCATTTAGCTGCCATGTTGTTACACCACAAGAATGAGAATCCACTGCACCACATAGCAGCAAGTCACCTGGGGTCCCTGTGCTCATGGGTTCTGCACCTGCCTAACACCAGCAGCCAGTACTGATCCTTGTAGCACCACACGTGTAATGTGCATCACATCAAACAGGCTATCACAGCTTCTCACCATCCATGTTCTACTCTGTGAGAAGTATTGAATCCCTTTCATAATACTATGAATTCTGCACGAATAAACTATACAATACCAGCATGAGGGGGTAACAAAGAATGTTTTTTCCAATGCCAAATAAACTGTCTTCATGTAAAGCTGATGTAGCCTCCTTAAAAACAAAAATCAAATGATGTTAGTATAGCTTTTCCTTGACTGGGTGATGCATTCTTCCCAATATACTAAATAATTTTAGAAAAATGTATTCACAATCAGGTTATGCACTATCTACTTCAGGAAAACCTACTCACACCCACTCAACATGGGTTTCGTCTCAAACATAGTACCACAGCTGCACTAATATCCTTCATCAATACCATATGTCCTGCTCGTGACAACAACAGACTGGTCTCCTGTCTATTCCTGGACCTCTCCAAAGCCTTTGACACAGTCTCCCATCCTCTTTTCCTGGCTAAACTATCAAACCTCAGTTTCTCTTCTTCTACCATCTTCTGGTTTTCAAGCTACCTCTCAAATCGCCAGCAATCTGTCAAATGGCTCTCTGCTCTACCCCCCTCTCACAATGGAAATAGGAGTCCCCCAAGGATCTATCCTTGGGCCACTACTCTTTAATATTTTTACTAATCTACTACATACCTCTTGCCCTCAGTCATCACTTATACAATATGCAGATGACTCTACTGTTATCACCATTGCTGACAATCCCTCTGACCTGCACTCTACTACCCAGACTTCATTTAACACCACAGAGACATGGATCAGTGACAATAAACTTATTCTCAACCCTAAAAAAAACTAAGCTCTTACTCTTTCTCCCCAAGAGCCTCTCCAATCTCAAATTTACATTTATTATACTATCTAGCAACAACACAACTATCACAGTCGAACCTAACACAAAACTGCTAGGAGTCATAATAGATGACCAACTTAAGTTCGATCTACATGTGACTAATTGTATCAAAAAGACACACCAGAAATTAGGACTCCTTTACTGCAATAAAAATACTTAACAAACAGCGCTAAAATCACTCTCTCACATGCATTTCTTCTTCCTACTCTATTATACAGCTGTCACATGCTCACAAACCTGAACACCTCACTCCTCGCCACTCTAGAAACTACCTACAATAAGGTGGTCAGATTCACTGCTAACCAAACCTATAAGTCTCACCACTGCCTGTCCCTTAAGCAACTAAACTGGATAGAACTTCCTCACTTGCTCCTACTACATCAACTCCAGATTTTTCACTCAATACTATACCTGCCCTCCTTCTGCCCCAGCCTTACTTCTATTATATCTAAATACTCACCTGTGAGGCCTCTATGTAGCTCTGACTAAGATCTGCTACAGATTTATAAACCCAAGACCAAAACTGGCTGCCTCCTCTATAATTATAAACCTGCCACATCCTGGAACCAACTCCCCTTAGAAATTAGGTCCCTTAAACACCTTAAACTATTTAAAACTGTCACACGAGATTACCTAAAGAAAACAGGTCTTGTCATCGCACTTATCCCCCCTGAACCACTTTTTCCCCTGCATCCAATGATTCCTTCTCTCCTCAGTCCCTCATTGATACAGCCTCCTACTACTTTACCTCCCTCAACCCCTTTCACCCTACCAAATTTTTTACCTGCACTTTTCCTGTAATCATACCTTCTATCCTACCTTCTCCAGACTTTACCTCCCATCTCTCATCTCCCCTCCACATCTATTTTCTCCAACTTCTCCTTCTCATCTATTGGTTTTATACCATACAAAACAAACTCCATTTCGTTGGTTCTTGCTCTAATACTAATCTCCAGATACTCTCTCACCTCTTCTTTTTTGCCAGCATAAACATTGAACAAACAGTATATAACATTTCAACATACCTCAGATTGTTACATCCTATGTTATATTACCTGGGGTTTTTTTTTAATCCATCTTAGACATCTATTTTGTTCTTTTTGAAAATATCAGTCTCACAGAGAAGGATTACTGTCCTCATTATCACTTTACTACCACTGTAAACTAAATACTAATACAATGAAACTTTTAAATGTATATCAGATTTTTTTATCCAATGCTTATATTAATGTAATCTTGAATGTATTTATGTTACTGCATGTGCTGTTTAAATTGTAACTCACTGAGGAGCTTTTCTGCCTGGGTCTCCGCTGAAAATGAGCTACTAGCTCAGTCGGACTAACCCAGTCAACAAATGTAAAATAAATAAATACTCCTTGTGAGTTTTACCACTATATCCTTACAGAGAATGTTGGTCAAGCTGATAGGCCAATAACTGGGAGGAAAGCTAGAAGATTCACCTTTAAAGATGGGAACAGCCCCAGCCATTTCTCTTCTGGTGGGACTATCACACACTCTTTAAATGATTTTGTAAACAGAAATGCAGGTGGTATAGCTGGCGAGTCAGAAGGCTTGGCAACCAGAACTCAAGGAATTTTATGAGCCTAAAGAAATGGTTTTATTATTTTTTAAAAGCATACTTATCTACATCACATGCAGCTATTGGAACTGTTTCAGAAAAATAACACTGGCTAATGCCATACTTTTTGGAACTAAAACCATTTATAGAAGGTGTGATACAATGAAACTTGGCTTTATCAGTAACACCTATCCCATAATCTATCATCCTACAACATTCAGTCTGTTATTACAATTAAAGGAAGCCCTGTTATTATCAGACACCTTCGTAAAAAGGGGATTCTAAAATTATCTTTTTGCCGTTTTGAAATAACCAGTTAATATATTCTGACAGTCTGAAAAGATGTGTGTGTGTTTTTAGTGTTAGAGCATTGCTCATAGGTACAGTAGTGCTTTCTAGCTGATTCTGAGTTCCACTAAAGAGGCCTTTTTACTGATATTGATCATTTTGAAAAAATAGGAATATGATATCCTATTAAATTTTCTAATGTGTTTTATAAAAAAAACAGAGGATTTATTAAGAAATAAACAAACACATCTTTAATGCTTTTTGATACTGATCAAAAGCATTAAAATATGTTTTAAGTCTGAGAAATTCCTTGCCTTAAAATTCCAAAAATTCCAAATTGCATGTATATTAGAACCAGCAAGCCAGATCCTTCTAAGCAAAAAGTGAATAGCCTCAAGATAAGATGGAATTACTGAGAGTAATAGTGAATGCTAATGTGGCTATGTGATTTAATTTTGAGCAATAATACAAAGGTTATGGCCTATTAAAGGAGCATAAAGATTTTCTTCCAAATTATTAGAATTAATGAATTGTAGAAAGTATAAACTATTCCTGGAATTCAATAACGCCTACACTAAGTGTACACCATATGTACACCGTTCTGAGTGAACAGACAACACAGGCATAACTCACACCTCCTTCCTCCTAATTTTAATTTTCCTACTGATTTTCTTGCAGCTTTAGATATCAACAGGGATTCATAAAGGTTACCACAAAGTGTAGAGTACATGTGCACTTAATATTATCTTTTTGAGTAACTAGAAAACACCAAAAATATGGTAGGGATGCTCTTGAATACATATCATACACACTTAGTGTAGGCATTAATGAATCTGGCCCCATATTTATTAGGGCAGTCAATACAACTGCAGTTAAACTACAGTTAAAAGTTAGGAAATGCAGGTTCCACTGGGCCCTGACTAATCTGTGGACCATTTTTTTTAATTTTGCAGACTATCCTAAAATTGAGCAACCTCATAAAATATTAAATAAGGAAAGGTTTGCCTCCTACCACATGCAAGATGGTTATGTACTTTAAGTTTTTGAATGAATTTTGATGGAATGGTCTACTGATGGTCTTAGACTTGATTTAACATACTGTTTCTGCTAAAGTCATCCAAAATGATGCTACTTTCTTTAGCTCTAAAAGATGAAAATAGTTATGAAAAACTGATCTGCTCATCAGTGTTGACAATTATGGTTCTGTAACAACATGTGCTGTTTTAAGACTTTTATTATGAAATGTAATTTGTACATGCAACACTTTCATGTTATCATAAACCTCCAGATGGTTGGACTGTAAACGGGTATTTAGAGTGATATAAATTACATCCAGCCAGCAGAGTTTCTGTTTCTTTGGTAAATACACTTAGCTGGATGGTTCTGCAGACTGGGTGAGGTTTCTTTCACAATAAGTAACTGCTTACACTGCATAGGTGGGGCTTGAGAAAATTGGTAAAAGGCAAAGAGAGAGGGTCAGTTTCCAGAAGGGTCAGTTCCATATTATTTCTGCTTAGGGACAGGAGTTTCAAAAAATGAGTAGTGAGAAGTAGGTTAACAGGCTGCTAAATAAAGGAAGGACTTTAAGTGATTTATTTTCTGCTTAAAGGGAGGAAAGCATGTAAAACTGTTTTGCTGCACCTAGTAATTTTTTTTATGCTCTTTGCTGTTTACTTCCCCTTCCTGATGCCTTATCCGATAGCACTTCCTGCTTGTTCAGACTTGTAATTCAGCTGTGCTCAAATGTATGCCTATGGTTGTACACTAGGCCAAATAGGTTCATAGGTAGGTAATAGGCTTTTGGCCCTAGGGCCTATATAAGCCTAGCCAAAAATGTACTCTGGCTTTCGCCACCCAAGAAAATTATTTTCCTGTGCCCCTGTCAAGCAGAGCCACAGAAATGAGCCCTGGGGTGAATTTCCTATTTCCCATCCAATCATCAAGATTTTTCTTGAAGAGTGCTAATGAGGAGCTTTGTTTGACATAGATAGGTAGTCTGTTCCAGAGTATGGGAAGTCTCTGGGACAGGAATCTATCCCTTCAGCATGTTCTGTTTATTGTGGTGACAAGGGTTAGGTCCCTAGAGTGTGTAGCTCAGAGCGATTGGGATATCTTTAAGTGGAGCATGTCCAACAGCTCTGGGTTTGGCATAGCTTTGTATGTTAGGCAGAGATCGCCTCTGAGTAGGCGATATGCGATGGAGTACAGTGGCGGATCCTGGAATTTGCAAAGGGGGGGGGACGCAGTCTGGTCAGTCAACTACCGGGGTGGAAGCAGGAAAGTGGAACACTAGGCACCACCACAGTGCATGAGTCAGTGGTGAACCATCTCACTTAAGACCAACTTACCTACATACAGGCAGCACTGCAGAGTTCTCTGGTTCCCACAAGGGAGTGGAAACTGACAGTAGTCACCCCTACCTCTTCACGGGTTAGGGCAAGTCTAACCTGCCCAAGACACTAAAACTCAAATTCACCCAGGCAATAGTTCAGCTTGCCCCTTCACCACTGCTATTACATATCCAATTCAACCATAGAACAGTACGGTGCTTAACTACACTGCCGCATCCCTGTCATGTGCATACATTCTACAGACATTGAACAGTACGGTGCTTAACTACACTGCCGCATCCCTGTCATGTGCATACATTCTACAGACATTGAACAGTACGGTGCTTAACTACACTGCCACATCCCTGTCATGTGCATACATTCTACAGACATTGAACAGTACGGTGCTTAACTACACTGCCGCATCCCTGTCATGTGCATACATTCTACAGACATTGCTATGCTAAACTTACACACTTACACTCCCCAAAATCAGGGAGAGACTTAATATTAGAAAAGACTATAAAGTACTTAGCATGCTTTTCTTGAATATGAAGTGAAGGGACAGCTTGCACCTGTCACCCTTAGGCTTTTGTATACTGGCCAAGGCTCTTGCCAGCCCCATAGTGCCTTTTTTTAGGCAAGGCTCAAAGGACAAACCCACCTCCATAGACAACCCAAGGATAAAAAAAGTAAGGGTAACGCTACTCAGTGCCAGAAGTCTAAACCTCTGCACGAGGCTCTCCTCAGTATGGAGAAAATCGATGTCTGTGCAGTAACAGAAACCTGGTTCAAGGCTCCTGAGAGCACCCCAGCACTACCAGGTTGTAACTCATACCATGCGTTTCGGCCCCAAAACTAGGACCAAAGCACAAAAGGAGGGGGAGTACCTATATTCAAAGATACCTACACCTCCAGGTTAGTGGCACTGCACGAAGCATCGGAAACCATCCATGTGCAACTAACAGCGGGCAAAACTGCCTTTCAGTTTGTAGCCTGCTACAGAACACCATCCCTATTACAGGAACCCCACTTGTCATTCCTGAGAACACTGGAGAATATGAAGGTCTCTCCAAACACTATGTTATTGGGTGACTTCAACTACCCAAACATTGACTGGGAAAACTACTCAAGCCCAAACACCCTTGGCCAATGGTTCCTTGAATTTATACCAATGAGGAATTGGCCTCTGGTGTGGAACATTGGTCGCCCATGTTAATGACCAGGTCTAGGATATTACTGCCCCTGGTGGGGGTGTGGATAAGCTGATCCAAGGCATTGTAATTTATGAATTCCAGAAAACGTTGAGCAAAGGAGTTTGTACGAGTAGTTTTCCCAATTAATGGTGGGGTAGCTGAAACTGCCCATTATTAGGGTGTTGGATTGCACCCTAATATTTTCCAGTGTATCAAAAAATGAGGAGTGGGAATCCTGGGGCATGGCGGGGGATCTGTAGCAAGCTACAATTTGGATTGCGGTCTTGCCCAAAGTTAGTTGCACTTGGATAATCTCGGATGCATTATGCTGAGCAACTAGCCTGGAGGTGTGGCTATCCTTAATGAATATGGACACTCCTCCGCCTTTAGTGCTTCATTCCAGGTTAGGTGGCCGAAAGGTGTGGTATGAATTATAGCCTGGTAATGCAGGGGTGCTCTCTGGAGCCTTGAACCAGGTCTCTGTCACTGCACAGATGTCTATGTTCTCCATTTTAAGGAGTGCCTCGAGTGAGTGCATTTTGAGGTTTAGACTTCTAGCATTGAATAGCATTACCCTCAGATTTTGCTTGCTTGTACCTGTTATGGTGGTGAATTTGTCATTTGAACCTTGCCTAAAAAGGCACTATAGGGGTGGCAAGAGCCTTAGCCAGTATCTGGAATCCCAAGGGCGACAGGTGCAGGTCATCTCTGGCAAAGCATCATGGTCTGTCGATCATGTCGTCCCAGGCAGACAAATACTGGATCCCCTTAGAATGACACCAGAAGCTTAGCCAATTGTTGAAGTCAAATCATTTTGTCCTTGTACTGTGGTATCATTCTGGGTGATGGCAGGATGCTACTCAGGGCTAGGGTCATACCGGTCCGGGCTACAAGATCAGAGAGCTCCTCCATGTCTCTTTTCATGTAGTCCAGGGAGGTACATTTCAGGTCATTCACACCAACATGGACAATGACAGTGTCATATTTGTATTTGTTGTGGAGTGACCTGAGTGCATGCGTTATGTGGCGGATCCTGGTACCTGACAGGCAGCTGACAGTAACTTTCTCCTTGTTTAGCCTGGTGAGTGGAATATCAGTGTGCCTGACTATAGAGTCACCTATGATTAGAGTGTTGGGCACGTTGTTATGCCTTATGGGCTGTGGTTGAGTGGCACACTGAGTTTGTGGGCTATGTGTCATTTGGGTTGTGTTGGGGGGTGGAGTTTGCTTGCCTTTCTGCTTTGGAGGTCCCTGATGCTTGGGCAGGTTTAAAAGTCAAGAAAGTACAGCAGTAGAAATATTCATGAAATGAGAACAGATAGTATATGGTATACATACTTTGCACATGATTCCACAAAGTAATACTGTATCCTTGGTTGTTGGTTAACAAACAGCTGGTTGAGGAATTCACTGAAGTATACTGTGGTCAGACACTTAAAAAAAATTTTCTCCTGTACTGATCTTTCTTGACATACTAACTGCCTACACCAGAAACAAACTGGACCTTGGCACATTTTAGGTACAAGTGAAAGATTCTCTCTCAGATTTCCATAAATTCAGGTGATTTAGATGGAACAGACAACTCCCCTTGACTCTTATTTACCTCTCTTGGTCCAGGTCAGAATATATAATACTTTCATGTAATATTCTCTCACATCTTCAGGTACAAATCTTATTTTAAGGCAATATTCTCTCATTTTACAAGGTGACATGTTATCTTTAGGTATTTCTTCTCCGTATTTCTCCTGATGGTATCTCCTGTGACTAGACTCCTGTTTTGTTAGTTTTTGTACTCTGATGATATAGCTTGATTCTACTTTATAACCACATGCTAACATATCTTTTATAATAGCTGTTCCATATTTTGCATATTATACGTTTATAGGTTTTAGAGATTTATAGGTAAATACTAGGCTATCAGTCTACAAAATATCAAGGCCCTAGTCAACAATGGAGGTTAGAGTCAAACCCTGTACTCTGTATCTGGGAGGGAAAAAAATAATATAATCAAGATTAACAATTTACCATCTTTTATCCTTCCCATTTGTGTACTATTAACTATTTTACCATCTTTTATCCTTCCCATTCGTCTGCTATTAACTATTTTACCAGCTTTTATCCTTCCCATTTGTGTACTATTAACTATGTTACCAGCTTTTATCCTTTACATTCATGTACTATTAACTATTTTACCAGCTTTTATCCTTCCCATTCGTGTACTATTAACTATGTTACCAGCTTTTATCCTTCCCATTTGTATACTATTAACTATTTTACCATCTTTTATCCTTCCCATTTGTGTACTATTAACTATTTTACCAGCTTTTATCCTGCCCAGTTCTACATGTATTACTTAACAGTTTACTGCACTTTTATGTTTTCCCTTGTCTTTTTCTCTGACCACTGCTCCTTTTATTTTGCCTGTATCCTGTATTACGGCCAGGTTACTTACTTGGTTGTCAAATAAAATAAACAAAACTATAATGTCCCTAGAGAGAGCTGGTCATTTGGCTGACTGCCATATAGTAAGAAATGTCAGTTCAGTAAAACATCTGATAAAGCTGTGGTTGGGATTCACAGGGTCATCATATCATCATCAGCCCCCTTTTTTACATTTTTCTACATGGGGTCAGGGTGTCATGTTCACAATCACCATCTCTCTCGCTGTTCATGCTTGTGTCCAGACTTCTTTGCACTCATGCCTGTCTCCTGCCTTCTTCCTGTCTATCCCAAATTTACAGAAGTGTTTTGTAGAAATTCATATAACTTCTGCACAGGTAAGGCAACTTCTACTTTTCTGATTTAAAGAGATTCAAGGATAGACACAAATTACATGATGCTGTGTCATATTAAATTAAAATTTGCATGACTATGAATCACTCAGCTGCTCTGCTAAGCATTCTATCATTCTGATCTAGTAAGTAGCAGACCACATAAAAGCAAATGCTCCCATGACAGAAACACACATGTCCAGTTGTCAGCCCATAGTGACACACGCATGAACACACTGACACAACTTGCGCACTTTACTTATCCCCAGCAGCTATTGGCAGCAGAAGTGAAGTAAAACAAAGACCACATAGTTTGTGGCTCTGCTGTAGTTAGTCTCTCTTGTGTAATAGTAGAGGCTACACACAGTCAGAGAGTCATACACAGCTGCAAAGACACTCAGAAGCACACACACATACAAATACATCCACACCCTGTGCAGATTTTTACTTCTGAAATGTAGAGTTGCATTAAGCCAAATTGGTATGAATGGATATCACAGTATAGACATCTAGTAATGACTGTAGTGCACAATTTTACTTCCACTGCAGTGCAGCAGAATGTTAAAGGGCCTGATTCCCATAGTCCTTGCCCTCATTATCATAGTCCCTGTCCTCATTAACATAGTCATTGTCCTCATTATCATAGTCCCTGCCCTCATTAACATAGTCCTTGTCCTCATTATCATAGTCCTTGTCATCATCATAGTCCCTGCCTCATTAACATAGTCCTTGTCCTCATTATCATAGTCCTTGTCATTATCATAGTCCCTGCCCTCATTAACATAGTCCTTGTCCTCATTATCATAGTCCCTGTCCTCATTAACATAGTCCCTGTCCTCATTATCATAGTTCCTGCCCTCATTAACATAGTCCTTGTCCTCATTATCATAGTCCTTGTCATTATCATAGTCCCTGTCCTCATTAACATAGTCCTTGTCCTCATTATCATAGTCCCTGCCCTCATTAACATAGTCCTTGTCCTCATTATCATAGTCCCTGCCCTCATTAACATAGTCCTTGTCCTCATTATCATAGTCCCTGCCCTCATTAACATAGTCCTTGTCCTCATTATCATAGTCCCGGTGCTCAGATAACTGCATTTATATGCAGTTTTAATAATTCTTGCTACTCAGTTTTATGTGCAGCTATGGGGCTATGCATTTAGATAGCTTTGCTTGCTAGACAATGCACTTACATGGCATCCATGAATCTTAGTTTTTGCATGTGTATGTGTAATTACATTTCTCGTTTTCTTTAGTAATTTGGGAAGAATGGGGACAACCACATCTCTAAAAAAACACTGATTTTTAGGAATTTTTGTTTCCAGTGAACCTGCACAAAAACAATAATTTTATTTTTTTTTTCTTTTCCAATGAAAAACACCATCCTGTCATTAATAATGAGCAAAACCTACTGGAGTAAAACTGCAGTTTGTTACAAATATTTTAATATATGTTTCCCATTCAGCTTACAAAGTTCTTTCTCATGCATGTTTAATGGTTTGGATAAACTGCAACCCAAGTCCTGGCTGTGGCAGATGTAGCTGTTCATCTTCCTTCTCCTATTCCTAGGAGCTACTGGGACTTTGCTATGAACATGTAGTACCTGTGTAGGACGAGGGTTTGTTTGTATGCTACTCTCTCATCAGCATTCCCATGTTTGTATATATATATCAGTATATTCCTGAACGATATTATCATTTCTTTGCCTTGTGCAGTGTTTAAGATGTTTCAGTAAGTGACTGTGCCTGAATGCATATGAAAACACATTCACTTGATGTCACCCTGTGAATCTAGTTTACCATTCCTAGCTTCTCACAAGACAAACACCTATAACATTAGGCAAATTCAATTTTTAAGTGCAAAGATTTGAAATAGAACCTTATACATATTTTCTTATTTCGTTGTCATCAGCTTTTAACAAGTCATTTCACTTGGTGCCATGAATATGTTAACCACATGCACAAAACTCTTTTTTTTTTTCTGTGCCATTTCACCCCAGTACTTTAAATGTATATTCAAACAAAATATTACCCTGCACCTGTCTTGTTTAAATTAAACATTTTATTAATGTACTTGTTGCATAAAATTCCTCTAATTTATTAATGAAACATTCACTACTAGTTGCCATAACACTGTATATACTACATTGTATAACACTGTATATACTACATTGTATAACATTGCATATACTACATTGTATAACACTGTATATACTACATTGTATAACACTGTATATATTACATTGTACAACACTGTATATACTACATTGTATAACACTGTATATACTACATTGTATATACTACATTGTATAACATTCTATATACTACATTGTATAACATTCTATATACTACATTGTATAACATTCTATATACTTTGTGCCAAGTACTGATTTATATTTTATCACATTTGTTTTGACCTTTGATACATTGTATTACTCCTTTTATGACCATGTTCTTCTTTATTCTTATTTGGTTTGTCTACTTACTAACTGGAGTTTTTCTCCTTCTTGTATTGATTTGTATGTAATCACATTTAAATTTATGACCTTTATGTCTTGTATTACTCTGTCTAATTACTAACCGGAACTTTTCTCCCCAGGCCTTCGCTGAAAAAGGACAATGTGGCCAGTCGGACCTTCCAAATAAACAAATGTAAAATAAATAAATAAATAATTATCATTATGTCTTTACAGCAGTCTGACTTGCACTTAGCTCACTGATTTTGATTCATTTCAGATTTCAGTTTGTCAACGCTTTTCACTTCAGTAGTACCAAAGATTAACTCATTTTCATGTTTCTACTTAGTGACATAAAAAAGTCTTTTAATGCACTTGTTTTTTTTTCAATTTTCTACATCTTTGAAAACTTGGTCCTTTCTCCTTAGCTTACAAAAAGCAGATTAGCTGCAGAATAATGCTTCCTGTTATGGTTGCAACCACATCAAGGGAATGAGGCTTACATTTCAACAGCATCATATTTTCTGTGTACCTCAAGGCTCTCTTTCCCACCTCCATTACTCTTATAATCAGAGCTTTTTTGAGACGGTATGCTCTGCTACGGTGTACCAGGACCTCTTTTTTTATGGGCTAGAATGCCCCTTGTGTCTGGTCACACAGACGCAGAAGACCACAGATGCAGGAGGTCTTCTGCATCTGTAATGAATTATTAATGTCTTCCTCTTCCATACATACGCAGAATTTGAATTCCTGAAAGCGTTTGGACTGCGGACTATGAACAGACAAGTGAGTGGTAGGTAGGTGTGCGTATGTCTTTAAGTTTTTAAGACGAGTGTGTGTAAGAAATAGGTAATAAGTAGGTGTGTGTGTGTGTGTGCGCATGTAAGAAATAGGTGTGTGTGTGTGTGTGTGTGTGTGTGTGTGTGTGTGTGTGTGTGTGTGTGTGTGTGTGTGTGTGTGAGTTTGTGTGTCTGTGTGTGTGTGTGTGTGTGTGTGTGTGTGTGTGTGTGTGTGTGTGTGTGTGTGTGTGTGAGTTTGTGTGTCTGTGTGTGTAAGAAGCACAGTTCAGCTTAAGTAATTAAGGTTCACTGCTCCCCACATAGCAGGCAAAACAGACCAATAGGGTTGTTTGTTTATGTTTCCACTTAGGCAAGCATATATCCTCCTCCCACAAAACACAAATACATGCGAGAGATGCAACTATACGGCCAAACTGGAGGCTGAGCTCTCTCAACATAGGACTGGCAAGACCAGTCAGGAGGAGAAGGTTACCACACACACTATAGACCCAGTCTCACATAGTACCATTACAACCTCAAATCATACACATAAACACACAAAGACATACTCGGAGGCTCTGATCAAAAATCTACCAAAACAGCAGAGGCCACCAAAGCAGACACCCAAACAACCACCACCTCAGAACACAACACCTGCAACACATAGACCTCACAGTCAGAGTGTCAAACAGTCACAGCCCTTAAGGCCAAACACAATGCCAGACACACTAGTCATTGGTGACTCCATAGTCAGACACACTGGCGTCCGCTCACCAGACTGAGTAAGGAGAAGGTCACAGTAAGCTGTCTGTCGGGCGCTAGAATCCGCCACATAACGCAAGCACTCAGGTCTCTCAACAGCAGGTACAAATATGACTCAGTCATTGTCCACGCTGGTGTAAACGACCTGAGACGTACCTCCTTGGACTACATGAAAAGAGACATTGAGGAGCTCTCTGATTATGTAGCCCAGGCAGGTATGACCCTGACCTTGAGCAGTATCCTACCTTCACCAAGAATGATGCCACAATACAGAGATAAGATGATCAGCTTTAACAATTGGCTTAAACACTGGTGTCATTCAAAGGGGATCCAGTATCTGTCTGCCTGGGATGACATGCTGGACAAGCCACGCTGCTTTGCAAGGGACGGCTTGCACCTGTCACCCTGGGATTCGGATATTGGCAAAGGCTCTTGCCACCCCATAGTACCTTTTTAGGCAAGGCTCAAATTCTAAACCTACCACCCTAGAACACAAAAAGGAAAAAACTAAGGGTAATGCTGCTCAGTGCCAGAAGTCTAAATCTCAAAATGCACGCACTCGAGGCCCTTCTCAGTATGGAGAACATCGATGTCTGTGCTGTGACAGAAACCTGGTTCAAGGCTCCTGAGAGCACCCCAGCGCTATCAGGTTTTACCTCATATCATGCGTTCCGGCCCCAAAATCAGGAAAATACCAAGAAAGGAGGGGTATCCATATTCATCAAGGACACCCACACCTCAAGACTGGTGGCAACGCATGATGCATCGGAGACCATCCAGGTGCAATTAACGTAGGCAAGACTGCTCTGCAAATTGTAGCATGTTACAGGCCACCCTCACAAACTCAGGAACCTCACATGGCCTTCCTGAAAACACTAGAGGGGATAAATGTATCACCAAACACCATCATACTAGGTGACTTCAATTACCCAAATATAGACTGGGAACACTACTCAAGCCCAAACACCCTAGCCCAAAAGTTCCTGGAATTCATAAACTCAAATGCCATGGAACAACTAGTCACCATTCCCACAAGAGGAGATAACATACTTGATCTCATCATCACGAACATGGGAGCACAATGTTCAACACGGAAGTATACCCCTCACTGGTGAGATCAGATCACAAACTAATCTCGCTGGAGGTCCTCATCCCACCCCACCGGAAATAAAAAAGACCACAGTAAAGAACTTCTCAAAAGCCGACTTCACACTTCTAAAGACTAGTGTGATCTCCTTTAAGGCCCCGAGCCGGCGGAAAACAGTACTCAAGCCGCTGAATCACTTACAAATGCCTTCTACCAGCACCTGCAGGACTGCATGGATAAGGCAATCCCAAGCAAAACAAAGACTCTTTGTACCAAAGGCAAGCGTCCAGTCTGGTGGACCCCAGCCATAAACAAACTCTACAACAAAAGGAGGAAGCTACTACGAGATAGAGCAAAATCCTTAAAAGGTAAGACACCCTTGATCACTATAAGTAAAAAACTAAGAGCTCTCATAAAATCATCCAAAGCAAATTTCGAGAGAAAAATAGCTAAAGACACAAAAGACAATCATAAGGCCTTCTTTAGCTATGTTAGAAACCTAGGAGGAAACTCCCAGATATGCTCAGAACTAGTTCAAAATGATGTGAAGATTACTGATCCTACAGACATTGCCAACATACTGGCTGACAGGTTCAGTGCAAACTTCTCCCCTCCCCCAAAGGAGAGATAGCTATCCCAAGCGATTGCAGGCCCCCAAGCATCTCCAGGGCCCAAGTGAGAACTGCTCTCCCCAAAGCAAAAAACACAGCATCCATGGGACCTGATGGTGTCCCCGGCTGTGTGCTCCACGAACTCAATGAGGAATTAAACCCACAGCTAGGACAGCTGTTTAATCAAAGTCTTACCTCTGGATACGTACCCAGGAGTGGCGCACTGCAACTGTGGTCCCACTTCACAAAGGCGGTGCCTCCACCGACCCTGGAAATTACCGGCCCATTAGCTTGACAAGCCTTATCTGCAAAGCCATGGAGAGGATCATAATGGACCTCATAAATAAAGACATAGGGAATTTGCAGACTTTGGATCCAACCCAGTTTGGCTTTGTCAAAGGCAGATCATGCCTTTTAAACTTGGTCGACTTTTTCGAAACAGTCACCAAAGCCATTGATGAGGGAAAGGCAGTCCATACAGCCTACCTCAATCTGGCTAAGGCCTTCGATACAATACCCCACTCGGGTATCATTGAAAAACTCATCAGCTTAAATGTTGACCCATACATCACAAGATGGGTTGCAAACTGGCTGAGTGACAGAACCCACAGGGTCAGAGTTGCTGGCGCCATGTCAGACTCAAAGCCTGTCACAAGTGGTGTCCCACAGGGCTCAGTCCTGGGCCCACTCTTGTTTGGCATCTACTTTTCCGAAGTACAAGCAAACACAGGAGGGTTATGGCTGACAAAGTTTGCAGATGACTGCAAACTGGGCGCCATAGTAGAAAACACATCTGACACAGATATCCTTCAGAAGGGTCTCACAGAAACGGATAACTGGTGCCAGAGCCACGGCCTAAAGTTAAATGCCAAAAAATGCATAGTCATACCCTTCGGGAAAAACAAGGTTACCCCTAGCTACCAAATAGGTGGCAATCCACTGAGCACAGAAGAAGTTATCAGGGACCTGGGGACCCAGGTTGATAGTAGTCTGTCATTTGACACCCATGTAGCTAAAGTAGTTAGGAAGACCTTCTACATTGCCCACCTTATCATGAAGGGATTCTTATCTAGATCAAGGGAGGTTATAGTCTCCCTTTACTCATCACTCATCAGACACTTGCAGCAGCTGGAGAGGCCACAAAAGTTCCTCACCAAAAGGATAAAGGGTCTCAAAAATCTATCCTATGCTGCCCGACTGAAAGAACTCCAGCTCTATTCAGTCGCCACCGCTTGCTCAGAGGTGACCTTTGTCTAACATACAAGGCCATGTCAAACCCAGATTTGATGAATATGCTTCACCTCAAAAAATCTAGATCCATCAGAGCCACAAGGGCGGGAGACTTAAACCTCGACATGGCTATTAATAGGACATGCTGGAGGGATAGATTCATCACCCAAAGACTCCCTATGCTGTGGAACAAAATCCCGGTACATGTGAGGCAGAGCACCTCGCTGGCCTTGTTCAAGAGAAATCTTGACCAATGGATGGGAGATCGCAGATATACCCCAGGGATTACCTCAGTGTCACTGCTCGACAGAGGCACAGCAAAATAATGGGTATAGTTCCCCATACTAAAGGGGTGGCGTAAGCCACAAAACGATGGGCTAAGCTTGTAAATGCCCTCGGGCAGATAGCCTAGTATGAACCTATGAACCTATGAACCTATGGTTAATTTAGCTTTTATTTGATTACTCTGCACACTGGCTGTAGGAGAAAAAGAATGACGATCCTAACAATAAACCTTAAAGATTGGGATACACTGACTTTTCCCTGCAAGAACTCTGTTTCAGTGTGTTATGTTCTTACAGAACTATGGATAGTAGCTGTAATTTTTTGTCAGATGTGAAAATCTTATTGTTTGCAGTTATGGATGAATGGATTTAACAGAGCCTGAGCCATCACATACAGGGATCGATGTCTTTTAATGAATGTTGGATAGATCTGTAGCAATTCAATGTACAGGAGATCAGAAGAAAATCTAGCATTGTTTCTAGATTAATTTCTAATCATATCTTTCAAATCAAGAGAACATGTATTTTTGTTTCTGATCTGTTCTTTTTTATACATTTGTCTGTGTGCACGTTACTTACTTGCTTGTTTGGAAGGCTGTCAGTCTGTCATGTTACAAAACTGTGTCCTACTACTACCACTACTAATAATACGGTGTGTGTAATTGTGTGTGTGTGTGTGTGTGTGTGTGTGTGTGTGTGTGTGTGTGTGTGTGTGTGTGTGTGTGTGTGTGTGTGTGTGTGTGTGTGTGCGTGTCTGCGTGTCTGCGTGTGTGTGTGTGTGTGTGTGTGTGTGCATGTGAGTGTGTGTGTGTGCGTGTGTGTGTCTGTGTGTGTGGTGCCTCCATGTCTATTGGTTTCTCTCTTAACTAAACTCATCCATCTAGGTATATATATAGGTATCACTCTTAAAAGACAATATTTGCTAGTATGAAAAGTTAAAACAACACACGCTCACAAACACTACATTAAACACGAGAATTTAAAGTTTCAGTGTCAGACTCAGACAGTGAAATTTTCCCTCTGTAAGCTTCTAGTCCAACTGTCAGGAGCATTCTGCTTAGTGGTGGAGTGAACTATAATCTTTCTACAGTTCTCACACGGGGTAATTGGCTAGGCTTAAAATGGCCAACAAGGGCAATTAGCCTAGTACTAACCTAGTTGTTCAATCAGGGTGAACTGATAAACCTTTTTACAGAGGTGAAAAACACATTAATACTTTGTCTGCTTACATTCATCTTCCTATGCTTTGCATCAAAAACATTAAGGAACAGCATTCATATGTTCATCATATTGATGACCACTGCAGAAACCTTAGCTATGTGGGTTCTATCCTGCATCTATCAACTTTCTATGTTTGTAAGAGCAATATTTAAAAGTTGTCCCTATTTTTGGACCTCTGCCCCCCCCCCCATTATGTGTGGCTTTGTCCAGATTTCTTGCTCTAAAAGGTTGAGAGGTATGGGGGAGGGTTTCAGGTGTGTTTGTGTGTGTGCATGTGTGTGTGTAAGAGATAGATAGCATACCCCTCAACTGCCCAGGTTTTTGCAGAATGTCCAGATTTTTGCCCCATATTTTTGTTTGTTCCTCATAAAAAGATTGAAGTTGCTAAATAATTACATTAATCTGAGTTTTAGATTTCATAACCTTTAGAAAAAATGTGTACCAACACAAATCCTGTTATTTTAGCAATTTTCTAAGTTCGTGACAGCAATATTTATAATCTGTCCCTATTTATTTTAGACTTTTTCAGATTTCTTGCACTAAGAGGTTGAGGTGTGTGTGAGACAGTGAAATGTCCTAGTTAGGGTTAGCAGGTGGTAAATAATTTGCTTAGGCTCAAGCCCTGTACCTTAGCTATTAGAAACAAGAGCCTGAATCCTCTACCCACAATGTGCAACTGTTTTGTTTAGCAAGTTGTATCACTATTGTGTTTTTCAAGTTTTAAAGCAGTGTTAGTTGCACAGCAGGTAGCATATTTGTGTTTTGATGCAGAAGGTTGTGGGTTCTACTCCCTCAGCATGTGTTTGGATTTTAAGGGGGTGGGGTGCTGCAGTCCTGACTATGTCCTCCTTTGGATAAGATGCCTAGTAACTATGAATCTGTTTTAGTTTGCCATTCATTCCCTATTGCAATATTACCGGCATATCATTTTTTTAATGTAACACAGGCAATTTATTCTTCAAGGGCAGCGGGCAGTGAATTTGTAGATGAAACACTGAAATATAATTTCTTTTGCTAGCAGCAGCCTTTTCATTAGTTACAGATTCAGATCTATTTAAAGTGGAATCATTCAGGTGACTTTTACTTCTGCAGAGACTGTGCAAATTATATTTCTGAACTTCTGAACAAGTACAGATTTGCAAACAAATATATTTCTTCACTTAGGACAGAATATACTGCTTAGGTGTTTGTGAATGTTTCCAAACCAGGACAGATGGTGTGGATGAGTTACTGGCGTCCATGAAGGGTTTACTCACACATGTTTTTCACATGACATTAACTTTCCATAGTTAGGCATTCGTGTATTTAAAGAGTCATACTCCATGTATTACAGAAACATCTGCTTTGTTAGTATTAGCAATTAAACAGCATACAGACTTCAGCAGGTTTATCAAATACTGTATCACTGGTTATTATTTATAATGATTCTCATGCTGCATAACAGCAAAGGATTAGTACATCGTTGGAGCACGTACCTTTCACACTACTAAATGTGGAAATATGCCTGTAAACTGTCACATTTATCATAGATACACCACTATGTCTCATCCTGCTACAGATGCGTGTTGTAATGACAGGATCAAAGGCATTGCAGGATCACAGTGCCCACTTTTGTTTGATTGTGGTTGCCTATTTGCCCACTGGCTATATCAGTGGACATAGCGGATGGATCTCTAATGCAGTACCACTGGTACAGCAATAAGAGAAATAAATCAAAGCATATGGTGAGCCATAGAAAATCTGCCATTTGACAGACATTTTTACAAAGAATCAAGGAGTTAACAAAACTAAAAATGCTTTTAGACTAAACTAAAGAAGAGAAGATTGTGACTTACATGAGTCATTGATCTCAGGATTATCTGTGGCATTACAAATGCTCAGATGATGGGCAATATTCTGACAGCCTCAAAAGTGATGATGTCTAAAGCACTGAGTGCATACAGAGTGAGTAAAATTATGAATATGCTGCGTTCAGGGTGCTGGCCCAGGAATGGGAGTGTATAACACTAAAATGGTGGCTGAAAATTATGTCAAAATGAGGCCTAAAGCAAAACATGAGTTTCTAATAGTAATGATGAGACAGGAATCTGTGAAATATTCAAAATGTGCCTGGAAGAAGCCACATAGTTAAAATTAAAGCCATGAGAAGAGAACGCACATTGGGCTTATAAAAACTGCAGGCTTTGTAGTGGCTAGACTCTTTTACTTAGAGAGTAAAATCTAACTTTGCACCTTGGCTTGCTAGTCAGAGTAGCAGTCTTATGCAAAATAGAGACAAGGCATGGAAAGACGTTAAGAAACGTAAAACTCTACAAAACCTACATTGCTTTAAAGAACTTTGTATTCTTACCAAAAAGCAAGTCAACCTTGATTAGAGACAATGCAATTCCAATTTGCAAAACAACCATAGATGTAACACAGAAAAATTGTAGTCATCCAGTAAACAAATTTCACAGTCAGGAACTAACACTGTCACTTATCCTTGTCCCAGTAACCTACTTAGAAACAGCCACCAAGTTTAGCTCCTGCTTCACTGACAGCATAGCTTCCCTCACCAATGAATCCTTTCCTGACTACCCCTATCCACTGATAGCGCCCCCCTCAGACTACAAACCATTTGCTACCTTCTTCATAAAAATATATATATATATTATCCAAACTTAAACCCTGCTCACCTTCTACCTATAACTTACTCACAGAATACCTCAAAATTGCTGCTAACGCCATTGCATATCCAGTCACCCTCCTTATAACTAGGTCAATACATGAGTCCTATGTTCCTACAATCCATCAAAAAATGCCATATCATCCCTCTTCACAAAGGTGACACTTCTACCAAAGTATCTAATATCAGACCCATTGCCATGTTATCCCCCGTTTCAAAAATATCAGGAATATGTGTCCATAAAAAAACTACTCCAGCATCTCTTAAACAAAAAATTACTAATCAATACTCAACATGGTTTTATAACTGCCCATAGCATGACAGCTACCCTCATAACTCCTAAAATGACATAAATAGAGCCAGAGATTGAGGTAAACTCGTGTCTTACTTATTCCTAGACTTAGTAAAAGCTTTAGACACAGTGTCTCATAAAAAAACTCATACTAAAACTGTCCCCAATGGGTATCTCACAAACTCCTCTTCAGTGGTTTAATAATTACTTGTCAGAATGTTATTAGGTAGCCAAATGGAATTTTGCCCTTTCCACTTAATTACCCATCATTACAGGTGTACCAATAGGCTGTAGCATTGGTCCTCTTTTATTTAATATCTTTATAAACAATCTTTATACTTCTATGCAACAGGCATCCGTTATACATTATGCAAGTTATTCCACCCTTAATTACCTCTGAGACAATCTACAGAACTTAGAAATGTTTACACAATATACCTTTAACTCTACTGAAAACAGAGTTTGAAACCACCAATTCTTTCTTAATCCAAAGAAAACCAAACTCCTTTTATTTTCCCATAATCAATTACCCATGAGAAACATAACTTTAAAATCATATCCGTAAACAAAACTGCAATTCCCCATAGAAAACTGTTGGGGTTACAATAACTGACAACCTTAAATACAGCCTCCACATACAGAGCAATATAAAAAAATCACAAAAAACAGGAATGTGATACAGAGCCAAAAAAATCCTTACTGCATCCATCAGGATCATTCTTGCCACTGCATACCTACTCCTCTCTCTATTACATTGTTCTCTGATCTTAACTAACTTTCATAGCACCCTTAAATCTAAACTAGAAGACTCTTCAACAAGGTAGCTAGATTTGCCGCTAATACAAGTCACAGAACACATCATAGCTCTGCTCTAAAAACTCTAAATTGTCTAGAATTATCCCACCAGATAAATTATACATAACTTCTCATAAAAATTATGCTATCCCATATCCTGTCCAGCTATGAGTACAATTTCTACCACTCCCTCCCGAATTGTCACCTTCAATCTTCTGAGAAAAATCTGCTTGACATCTATAAGCCTTACAAAAACTGCAGTCATACTGCAGGATACTAATAGGGATGTATATTTCTTGAAACAGTGTAATACAGTGTGAGTTTGTGCTCACACTGTATAGGAAAGGTCTGAAATACAATCCCTGCACCAGTCAGGGTACTTAACTTTCATTTAAAGTGCAACTACAGGAATTTATCAAACACCTGGCATTGCACAAGTTGCCCTCCTGGTGAATAATTTCAGCTCCTTACTCCTCTAACACATTCATATACCTCTCTTTTCTATGTTTTATTTTTATTACTGCTACACTTATTTTCCTTACATTATTTCCTCTGTCTCCCATATCTTCTCCAATTATTACTTCTAAAAATACACTTTTGTCACTCTCACCTCTCTTCCATTTCTTTTCCTTGATCACCATTTAAATGTTTCATTCTGACATTTGTTTTATGAGTAATAAACTCTCTCACTTACAGCATATCAGCACATTTGAATGATACATGATATTGTATTTATTTTGTTTTACTGATGCTATATGTGTATTTTTCAACATATCATGTGTATTAGTAGTTGTGTTAATCTATGTATTTACAGTATATTGTAAGAAGTCAGTTTTCACCTATGTATATGTACCTTATGTTGTTATATTTGTGGAGCTTTTCTCCCTTGGGCCTCCACTGTAAATGGATAAAATTATACAGCCAGACTTTCTCGAAAAACAAATTTCAGTAAATAAATTAATTCAAACATATGTAAGAAATGCAATATGTTTGTATAGAATTTGCAGTCTACTAAAGATAAAAGAAAAGAAACTAAAATTTGGTGGGCAATGGAAATTATTTAAATCAATAAATGTAAGTGACTTAGTTCATACATCAGAATGATTATGTTTTGCTTTTTAAGAATTGTGGAACACTTGATGGTGTAGTTATTACAGCTGATGATTCACTGAGATAGTGTGAGAAAAAACAGGTGCATGACTAACTAGACTAATGTAGTTTAATCTGACCACCAGGAGCAGAGGGACAGGATAGTGGCAGTGGCAAACAGAATGTTGGGGTGCATTATCAGGGGGACATGATCCAGAAACAAAGAGCTAATGTTCCCAATCTGGATGGCCTTGGTCACTCAGAGCAAACCTTAAGGAATGGATGCTGCTATGGAAGCCATATAAGAGAAATGACATTAGGCTGGTAGAAGATGCCCAGAGGAAATGTACCAGAAAGTTCCTTGGGATAAAGGGGCAGGAGTATGACCAGTGTAGTGGAGCTAGAGTTCCTCTCATTTCATGCCATAACAGGGAAGGGGGGCATAATATTAATGCACAACAATGTGTCAGGGAGATGTGAAGAGGTCAGAGGAAAAAAAGAGGGGAAGGAGAGAGCACAGGTAGAAGACTGTACAAACTAACTACTCACTGGAGCTCTAAAAGTACATTATCACTGAGAGTTTTGTGCCCCATGGAATGGGCTACCAGAGGGTGTGATGGAGAAGGAATCAATACAGAAATTGAAGATGCTATGGACCTAGTAAGACGAAAGATAGGGGTAATAGCAATCAGCCCACTTTTCTTCCAGTTGCACCCTCTTTTTCATGGCCATAGTGATCTCCTTGCAGTAATTACTACATCCTCATCCTATTCACTGTTTTCTCCCATAACGTATTCTTCTTCCCTAAGTTTTTGGAAATTCCCATAAAATTACCAGCTTTATTAGTTAAACCACAGTGCCCTCTTTCTGCTTCCCTACATGTGCATCCAGTTACTGTTCAACCCGAGGTCCACTCCTCAGATTATTTTTCTGAGATGGTAACAAATGCAGCTTACTACTACCCTGCCTGCTAAAGAAGCACCCTCTTCCTTGTTGACTGCAATCTCCAGAAAAAGTCCTGACACTATCAGTCAACTATTAAACTCCAAAAAGCAGCACTGTATAAGAAGTTTATAATGATATTTCTTGAAACATAGTGTAATACTTGATAATATGCCACAGCTGAGGGCGCACATTTGAAACTCCCATTTACTTATTTTACCAAGGTCCCATAAAGTCATCCCATTTACTTATTTTACCCAAGGTCCCATTCAAGTGATTCCATTTACTTATTTTAAGGCCCTAAATAAATCAGCCCACTTTCTTTCCAGTTGCACCCTCTTTTTCATGGCCATAGTGATCTCCTTATAGTAATTAGTACACCTTCATCCACTCACCATTTTACCTGAGCTCCTCTCCACAGATTATTTTTCTGAGATGGTGCTTGTTGCCTGTGTGGGTGGGTGTGGTTTAATTCTAGTGTCAATCTTCCACTCTGCTACCTGTTTCTTACCCTTCTAATTGGTTCAGTTGTTTCATGTCCCCTCCTTCTGCTTATCTCCAGATCGAGATAGTTTCTCATGCTTTTCTCACCATTTCCCCACTCATAAACCTTCCAGCACTCTGGCAATATATCACTTTGTAATACTTGCCCCCAACTTTAAATGTTAGCACATGTCTCTTCAGCTTCTAGCTTTCCACCACTTGTAAGGCAATATATTTTCTGCATTGCTTTGTCTGATACTAAACAGAAATTTTCTAAGGGATTGCAAGTGAAATACTGAATGATCTAAGTTATAATTAATGGAACTCGTCCTTGCAATTATTTTAACATTTGCTGTAGCAAGTATAGTCCAGCTGTTGTTTACAAGAAGCATGCTGCAAAGTACTGTTATGCTCTGAAGTGTATGAAATTCCTGGCTGTGTACATATTTAAAAAAAACCCTGTGTGCTAGTATTGTGGTGTTAGTTATAAGTGGACCTTCTAAGTCACAGAGATAACACTTGGATGGTCCCATGTTTACTCTTTCCATACAATTTATTTATTTATTTTCAGTTTGATTACCGGGGAAGTCCACTGGGCCACAAAGTACCCATTTTCAGTGGAGGCCCGGGGAGGAAAGCTCCAAAGGCAGTACAATCAATGTTACAATGCATGAGATAAAATACAATAGAAATGTACAAACAGTCAGGGAGATACATAGTAAGTAAATATACACAGTAAGAAGTAAGTATACATAGTAAGAACAGTGGAAACAAAATTTTTTTTTTTTCTAGGTACTAACATAATTGGCAATATTTACATCCTTACAGTCAACTGAGAGTCAGCTAAATCTATTTCGGTGGTTTAGAAATTAAATCAGAGAGCAGATTGGTGTAGGAGTAGAGGGGCTTAGTGTAGAAAATCCCTTGGGTTTATATAGGGTGAAAGCAGGAACATTTCCATTTGGAAGATAGGTGTAAGAAGAGCTGGGTCTTGAAGGATTCCGTGTTAGGTATAGTCCTAAGTGAAGGAGGGAGAGAGTTCCATTTTCTACCTAGAGAGAAGGATAGAAATAGCTGGCCAGCGGGATGTTTAGGTCTGTGAATGGAGATTAGATTTTGGTGTTCAGATCTCAATGATCGGTTAGGGATGTAAGGGGGAAGGATGTTGGATAAGGCTGGGCATTTTTCTGGGTAAAATATTAATTTGTGAGCGGTCGTTAGTTGAAGATAGTCAAGGTGGTTAGGGAGTTCTAACCAGTTCAGAGAATGTAGGGTAAGGCAGTGGTGAGTTGAGTTTTTGGAATTAGTGGCGAATTTAGAGATCTTATTATAGCAAGCTTCAAGTTTAGAGGTGAGGAAAGCAGACAGATTAGTTAGAAGAGGGGCACCATATAGTAGAGAGGGAAGGAGGTAGGTGATTGCTAAGGTGTGCCTAGAGGAATTCGAAAGAAATTGATTATTCCAAAAGAGCATACCTAACTTTTGGTGGTTTTTTTTTTATGTTTTGTTGTATGTGGAGCTTGAATATGAGGCATTCATCAATGGTAATGCCAAGGAGTTTAGCGGAAGGGACCACTTCTATAGGAGTGTTGGTTTGGCTTAGGATGTTGAAAGAGTTTTGGTCAAAGGAGGAAGCCTTGGTAGGGAGGAAAATTAGTATTTTAGATTTATTGGAGTTGAGGGAGAGATGGTTTTGGTGCATCCAGTTTTCTGTAGTGGAAAAAGCTATTTGTGTTTTAGACAGAAGTTCAGAAAGGTTGGGGGTGGCACAAACTAAGGTAGAGTCGTCAGCGTATTGGATGACTGTAGTGTCAGGGAGGACAGTGTGAAGGTTATTTATGAAGATGTTGAAAAGTATGGAACCGAGGATGGATCCCTGAGGAACACCAGTAGGCGTAGGTAAGAAGGAAGAAGTGGAGTCCTTTCATCTGACAGCCTGAGATCTGTCAAAAAGGTAACTGGAGAACCAGGAAAGAGTATTAGGGGAGAGATTAAGGTTGGTAAGATGAGAGAGAAGGTGTGAATGGGAGATGGTGTCAAAGGCTTTAGAAAGATCTAGCAGAACAGTGGAGACAAGAAGTCCAGAATCTCGGGCTTGATTAACAGTTTCTAAGAAGGAGAGTAGGGCAGTTATGGTGCTGTGGCCGGGACGGAAACTGTGTTGGGTGGGTGTAAGTAACTGGTTCTGAGTTAAATAGGGTAAAAGTTTGTGGTGGACACATTTTTCTAGAATTTTAGATATTGGAGAGAGTAGGGCTACGGGGCAGAAGTTAGAAATGGAGGTGTTTTTACCTCCTTTGTGCAGCGGTAGAATGTAGGCTGAACGCCAAAGTTTGGGTACGTAAGACTCTTTTAAGGATTGGTTGATCAGGATACTAATTGGGAGAGCAATACCTTCGGCTGCGCATTTGGGGAAGGGGGGGAATGTTGTCAGGGGCATTAGAGCATGGCTTTAGTTTGGATAAGAGCTTTTTTATGAACATCGTGGAAACTGGTTTGAGCTAGAACAGAGAGGGACAGTTATTAAGGATGATGGAAGGAGAGTTTAGGAAGTTGAGTGGATTATTGTCAGGAAATGTTTTGGTTAGCTTAGCTATAGAATCTGTAAAGAAAGTGTTGAAGTGAGAGCTCAGTTCCTTGTCAGTTAAACTAGGGTCAGGGCAGGGGTTATTTATTGACCCAGGATGGAGAAGAGAGTTAACAGATTTCCAGAATTGTTTTGGGTTTTGATTATTATCGGACTGAAGTTTATTGTAGTATTTTTTTTTTCAATGCAGCACACTGTTATCCAGCATCTACATGTGCATCCCGGTCTGTATCACTGCATAAATGTTACCTGGATTAATTAAGGGCTAGTATGAAAGTTACACTGAATCAATTAAGACTTGTTGTAGAACATGTATGTGACAGTAAGCTCAACTAAAGTGTGTTTTTTATATTAGCGAGGCTTGAGGGGTTTTGACTACAAAGGTCAGTGCTCCCTGGGCAAGTTGTCATGTATTGGTTTACATTATTTCTGAGATGCAGCCCCTCTGAAACATAGCAAGGGAATACAGAGATTCACTAATTTGTACTTTTGACTGACAGAAGTATATGTGAAATGTTGCAAATTAAGCTAAATTGTTTCAGATCAATTTATTGTGCCCCATGACAAAATCTCCTTAGTTAGCTGGTTGACTCTATGGACAGTTTTAAAAACACAGATAGTGCTCAGTGACATGAAAGGACAACATTTATCCTAATTTATCTGAATGTATGAGCTACTTTCTTTAAAAGTGTAACAGTCTATAACTTTTAACTCTTCTAATGAAACTATTTCATCATCTCCTATCCTGTAACTGAGTTTTCTGCTTACTACTACACTGCTGATAATGAGGTACCCTCTTCTTTGCTGACTGCAAACTTCATAAAAAGTCCTGATAATGTTGGTCAGCTAATAAATTAAAAAAAGAGCATTGTATAAGATGTTTATACTGATATTTCTTAAACCATTGTGTAATAACTGTAAAGTGACAAAGCTGATGGTGCTCATTCCCTGTGCAGTTAAGCTCTGCTCCATTTGTCATCACCTCATTTGGGCATATTTTGCTCTCCTACCCTACTCTACCCCCAATTCTCACCCACCCCCTCTGCTTCTATGCTTATACCGTCTTGTCTCCACCCTTGTATCAACTTAGGCAATCAGTCTCTCTGACTTACCACTACACTTTGTTAATACTACCAATCATCTCCAGAATTTTAATCCTAAACAGACTAATTCCCTCCCCCTCCCCCTCACACTCTTTATCTCTAATGACTCCTCTTTTTTTGTCTCCTTCCCGCATGCCACCAGTCAACCTCTCCCTCTAATCCAGTACTACTTTCGTCACTCAAACTTAATAATCAATAAAAGGTATGCATAATAGAAGTCTACGTCCTTCCTGGCAATAACATTTCAACTGCTGAAGAAATGTTCTACTGGAACACAACAAACATTAAGTAAGAAACTATATTCCTTGGTGACTTCACTCTAGATTGACATAATATTGACAATGAGACATTCAACAATGCTTTAAATCTATTTGAACTCACCCAACTTATGTTGTCTTCTGTAAGACTCAGAAAAGCTTTGCACACCTACTCAACCATAAAGTGGATAATCACTAATGCTCAGGATAAAATTATAGTTTGTGGCTGCCTCCCTGAGATTCCTACTACACATTCTCCTGGTTACTTCTTTAGAGATAGAGCCAACACAAATAAAAAGCAGATTTACAAACAAATGTGCGATCTTTCATGCTTTAGTAAGGATGTTCTCATTGCTACCCTTAAACTCCTAAATTGGAAACCAAACCATTACCTTCACTCTTCCTGTAAGAGGTTGTTTCATTTTTAGTTCTACTTTCCTTAAAACATCCTCAATATCTATGCACCACTATCTGTAAAAAGAATAAAAACTCAAACAGCCATTGGCTCTCCAAAGAAACAAAACAGCTCATGAATCAGAGGGACACAGCATGGAGAGTCTGGCTAAAAACCAAAACAGCCGCCAAATTACAAAATTATAGACACCTCAGGATCACTGCTAGATACAAACTGATTAAAAATACTTCACAAAACTACAAAAACAAAAAAGCTCTTTTGTTACAATTAAAAACCTCCTAGATAAGGCTGATCCACTCAACCTAGTCATATTACTTTACCTTGGGTCGATATTATGTCATTGATGTTTTATTTCTGCAAATACCTTATCATCGACTCATTTACATCAAACATTTGTTCACTGAATGCTCATATCAGCTAATGTTTTTCATACGGAAGGGAGTTAGTTGACCATCATTGGAAATTTGCCCTTTTCTCTACTGTAGTGTGACCCCAGAGGTGATATATATAAGTAGGGGGGGGCTCAGCCCCCCACATTGTGGGATGTGGGGGGTATAGCCCCCTACCTTTGTCAGTCTGAAATAATGTAGTGTGTGTGTGATAATTGTTGTGGTGGACAAGTAATTCCCTTCCCTATAAAAAACGTTCACTGATGTGAACATTCAATGAATGGATGTTTGATGCAAAGGTGTCAACAATTAGGTATTCGTGGAAATAAAACTTTGATGAAGTAATATAGGCCCACTTTACCTCATACACCAACTGTAGCCTCTCAGTTTAACTCTCACTTCATTCTGACTGTTGTCACTCTACTGTGAATTCTACGTCTGCTGAAAAACACCCCTACACTTCTCAAAACTTCAACTTCAAACCTGTCCCCACCTCTTCCATCAGAAAGGTACTTTTCAAGGTAAAAGCTACCACCTTAGCTCCAGGCAACTTCCCAGCTAAATATAAAAAAATTTGCTGGTGACACTCTAGTGTATCACATTTCCATTCTCATAAGCCATTCAATAAATGCAAATTATGTACCCACTCCATCGAAAAAAATCTTAAATCCCTCTAGTTCAAAATGGGGAAACTCCACTGAGATTTCTAACTTTAAGCCTGTTGCCATCCTGTCACCCCTATCCAGAGTGCTTGAGAAGTGCATTTCAGCTCATCTTCACAAATACATGACTAATAATTCCCTTCTATAATTCTCTCAATGTGGATTTTGCCCACCACACAGTGGTGCAGTACTACTGCAGCTCTTACAAAGTGCAGTAGCTCCAAAAAACAAATCAGAAATGAGAGCAACCTTGTTTCTGCTGTTTTCTTAAAACTTAATAAAAGCACCTTCTATAATGTTTATATTGTCTCCCATCTTATTTTCCTGAAAAGGCTCTCTAGCCTCGGAATTGGCCCAGCTCCACTCTCCTTGTTTCAAAGCTACTTCTCGAACAGATCTCAAGCAGTAAAATGGTTAAATACCTACTCTGACTTTCTTTGTGTCACAGTAGGAGTACCCCAGGAATCAATACATGGCCCCATATTCTTTAGTATGTTTACAAATGATTTGCATACAGATAAAAAAAATACAAACCCTTTTTTACTATGCTGATGGCTCCAAAGTAATCTGGAGTGATAGTTACTTCCACATAGTAGAACAAAAAACACAAGAATTGCTCTTGTCTATTGAATCATGACTAATCAAATTACATCTAAATCCTCAAAAATCCAAACTAATCCTCTTTATCCTTAATCAATATTCCCCTGAGAAAACTACATTCACAATTATCTCTTCAAACAACACTAGAACTGAGCTCATCTTACATACCGAGCTGTTTTCATCAATGAAAACCTAAAATGCACCATTCATACAAATGAGGTTGTCAAATAACTACCCCAAACTGGGACCCGTATATAGAGCTGCACCCTACTTCACTAGTTCTACTAGAAAATGTGTTGCACCAACATTCCTTCTTCTAACCCTACTTAATGCTGCCCCCATCCTGATTAACCTACACGTAACCCAGACCAACTTGCTAGAGCAATGCAAATAAGATTGCAAAATTTGCCACTAACAACCCTTAAAAACTTGTCACTGCCTGGCACACACATAACTTTCCTGCCCAGATTTTCCCACACTACTTGCCACATTACACAATCTCGTCTACAATTTGACTCACTGTCCTAGCCTAGCTAACATTTTCCAGCTATACCCTGCCAGTAAACTACTCCATTCTTCTGATAAGTTATTTCTTTTAACAAGCAAAGCTAAAAAAACATGCTGGTAACTGTCTTTACTCCTCTCATGTCATTGACTGTGGACCTCCTTACCATTTCAAATCAAATAATTCAACAAATGTAAGCCTTTCAAAGACCACCTCAGCTGACACCTTAAAAATAAATGGTCATGCCCAGCTTCAGCCCTGTCTAATTTGACTACCACCTATCTTCTTCTTCTTTCGGCTTTTCCCGGTTAGGGGTCGCCACAGTGGATCATCTGTCCGCTCATTATTGGCAGTGGAGTTTTACGGTGTTGAGTTGCCAGCCCGGCACCCAACCTTCCACAGAAGGCACACACACGCACACACTCACACCTAGGGCCAATTTAGAGTGTCCAATCCACCTACTGCATGTCTTTGGAATTGACTACTACCTATAAAACTCTATATTTTATAGTGTTTCCTTTTCTTCCTCTCCACCCCTTTTGTAAGTAACCATAGCTTGCCCATTGTTCACCTTTAATCTACCTTCCTAACCAGCTGCATACCTCATCTGTCCTTGACTCCTTAACTGCAAATCGCATGCCCTAGTAGGGCTCTCATCTCTTTTTCTACTAGCAGGCATTCCTGCACCTGCTACCAAGAAAACTGTCATAACTGAGGCTTATCCTAATAGCTGTTTTTCATATTCCTACAAGGAATTTATGTGTTCCTATGTATGTATGTTACTGTTTTAGTACAGCGAAAAATTTTACCTCTTCAGAGTTTTTAGCTAATAACCACTGTTACCATAACACTATACCTTGTGTTTGTGTGTGTGTATGTGTGTGTGTGTGTGTGTGGCTGGGTACATATCTATATCTATATATATATATATATATATATATATATATATATATATATATATATATATCTGCACTTTCATTTTTGCAGTGTGTATAAATCCTCTATCTGACACTATTAATGTTTACATGCTCTGTATGTATGTTTCACTTTTATTTAATATTTGTATTGCATTTTGTCTTTTGGAGCTTCCCCCATGGGCCTCCATTGAAAAGGTATAACTTTTACTTACCCATCCGGACCATCCTTATAAACAAATGCCAATAAATAAATATATAAATAAAATGTTAAAGCACTTAAAAGGAGTGGATAGGTAAGCTTTTTATTCTTATTATTTAAAAAATTGGAAATGAAAGAAATAAAACTATACCATTTCCTAGGACATCAGTACACATACCTTTAAAGGAAACTGCAAACAATAAAAAATCTGTAATTAAATAGCATGACCGATTAGAAAAACAGTAAGACAGATAATTAATCAATCAAAGCCTTGCAAACCATATCAGCATTATGTCCCTTAGGTATTAAAATGCAAAGTTTATAATAAAATCTGCTTCTTTATTCTGTAAAATCTGTTTAAGACTCTCCTTTATGTGAACATTTATAACATTGTTATAAAACACAAGATTGTGTTCCAGCAGAATCAAATTTATATTTAAAATAATGAAAAGCAGCAAGACTACCATTCTTAGTATTTCTAATGTCCCGTATACGCTCTTGAATTCTGTTTTAAACTTTCTTTTGGTGTCACTAATACATGCGAGACCACATGTCCCGTATACGCTCTTGAATTCTGTTTTAAACTTTCTTTTGGTGTCACTAATACATGCGAGACCACATGTCCCGTATACGCTCTTGAATTCTGTTTTAAACTTTCTTTTGGTCTCACTAATACATGCGAGACCACATGTCCCGTATACGCTCTTGAATTCTGTTTTAAACTTTCTTTTGGTGTCACTAATACATGCAATACCACATGTCCCGTATACGCTCTTGAATTCTGTTTTAAACTTTCTTTTGGTGTCACTAATACATGCAAGACCACATGTCCCGTATACGCTCTTGAATTCTGTTTTAAACTTTCTTTTGGTCTCACTAATACATGCGAGACCACATGTCCCGTATACGCTCTTGAATTCTGTTTTAAACTTTCTTTTGGTCTCACTAATACATGCGAGACGACATGTCCCGTATACGCTCTTGAATTCTGTTTTAAACTTTCTTTTGGTGTCACTAATACATGCAAGACCACATGTCCCGTATACGCTCTTGAATTCTGTTTTAAACTTTCTTTTGGTCTCACTAATACATGCGAGACCACATGTCCCGTATACGCTCTTGAATTCTGTTTTAAACTTTCTTTTGGTCTCACTAATACATGCGAGACCACATGAAGATTAGGTAGGCTTTTGTCTCGTTTGTTTTCAGAAAGCTACAATGTCTTATAATTGAAAGTATAACCAAGGTGGCAAACGGCATTGCTACAACTACAAACATTTCTACACTTCACTACATAGAAGACAGACAAATTCATGTTGCTAAACTGTTAAGTAGAGCTCATTTCAATGTGCAAAAAGAAGATATTTTGTAAGAAGGTTTATGGACAGGGTAAATAAATGTTCCAATTCACATAGGACAGTGCAGATGTTAAGCCATTTGCCTCATTTCTAGCATCATGTACATTTGGAACAATACATACTTAGGTTTTCTGATATTGACCACAAGCCCCCATTTGAACACTTTGTATTAGTGTGTGTGTGTGTGTGTGTGTGTGTGTGTGTGTGTGTGTGTGTGTGTGTGTGTGTGTGTGTGTGTGTGTGTGTGTGTGTGTATAAACTGATCTTCAGATGTGGGCATTTTTGTCTGGCTGCTAATTTGGATATGAGGCTGATACTCTGAAACTGCATCTGTGACTGAACAGATGATAGCTGTATGCTTTACTTAGCCTTTATGTCGTAATGGTTGTGTCACTGGCTGGATGACAGAAGTTGTGGTGAATTAAGAGAAGACTTGTTATTGACAAAACTGAAAAAGCTCTTTGTGGCTACAGTTTTTGAGTGCTGCATGGTACAGACAGTGCCATAGAATCTAGGACACCTCACAGAGCAGTAGAACAGCTTATCCTGAGCATAATGTCCTTGTATGTTTAAATATAAAAATTAAAATTTATCTTCCTTTCCTTGAAGTCAGGAAATAAAAGGATGTCAGTGGAATAGGGATTCTCTCCCATCATAAGGTTCTTCTGGTTCATTAGATTGCCTTTCTTAAGTTGGAGATCAGAGGTCAGACTCAGCTGTTTGGACCATGTCTGTAAGTCAGTGAAGGTACTATTTAACTTGCCTGGTTTGCATTTATCCGATTACTTGAGGATTTGACTTCAGAACCTGGCCACCTTTCTATAATGTAAATTTTATGAAGGGGAGTTTACTTTGCAAAGTACCATCTATTCTCAACATATATATGACCAAATATATCTCCTTTAGACTCACGTCTCAGTCGAACATTATAAAAATCAAAACACACCTGGCATTCATTTACTGCTGTAAAGTTACAAACTCAATGGACCCAAAGTTTACAGATGAGATCCTTACTACTATGCTTAATGGCACTCAAAATACATTTTCTAATAATTATCAGAATTTACAGAACAAAATACAACTAATGGATGAAACATAAACTAAAAGCAGTTCTAAAACTTAGCAAAAATGCTTGGCATGCTTGGGAACACAACCTAACAATCCTCACACAACAACACTACACTCAACTATGCAACCTAGTAAAACAAGCCATCGGGCATCACAAATTCAGCCTCCTCAAGTTCATATCTGCCTGTAGATGTGTACTTATTCTTTTTAACAAACTCATTTCCCTCCCGCATTTATTCCTCCCATTTCATTTCTTTATTATTTTCTCTTTCTTCTGTTCTGCTTAACTTTACTTATATAAATATATAAACAAGGCAGTCTGATCACAATGTGAATGGTAGCAAAACATCATATTTGTTTGTTACTAACATATTCTAAAGTTGCTTAATGTCATATGTTCTACTTTACAAACATTACCAGGTACTATTCAAGTAAATGTAAAATATTGTTAAGGTCTTCTCTGTGCTGAGACTGTAATTGTTATACTGTGATTGGAGTTTTACCCTAGTCATCACATTAGAAATAAAATAAAACAAATCAAAACAAGGAAATTTAAGTATAAATTATATCTCATTTTAAGTTTTGTACGTCTATCAGATAGGAATATTGTAATGTCTGACTGTTATAATTTCACATTTACACACATTTTATAACAGTCTGACTGCTGTAATTTCACACTTTTATACTAATGCTGTAACACTCAGTTGCAATTTCACACAGGTACACTGATACTGTAATAGTCTGACTGCTGTAATTTCACATGATTACACTATCTGACTGTTGTAATTTCACAGTTACATGAATGTGTAACAGTCTGTTGTAATTTCAGACAGTTGTATGAATGCTGTAATGGTCTGAGTGTTGTAATTTCACACAGTTACACTAATGCTGTAACAGTCTGACTGTTGTAATTTCACACAGTTACAGTAATGCTGTAACAGTCTGACTGTTGTAATTTCACACAGTTACAGTAATGCTGTAACAGTCTGACCGTAGTAATGTCACACAGTTACACTAATGCATTAACTGGCTGTTGTAATGTCACACAATTACACTAATGCTGTAACAGTCTGACTGTTGTAATTTCACACAGTTACACTAATGCTGTAACAGTCTGACTGTTGTAATTTCACACAGTTACATGAATGCTGTAATGGTCTGAGTGTTGGAATTTCACACAGTTATACTAATGCTGTAACAGTCTGTTGTAATTTCATACAGTTACAGTAATGCTGTAACAGTCTGACTGTTGTAATTTCACACAGTTACAGTAATGCTGTAACAGTTTGACCATAGTAGTGTCACACAGTTACAGTAATGCATTAACTGGCTGTTGTAATTTCACACAGTTACACTAATGCTGTAAGAGTCTGACTGTTATAATTTCACACAGTTACAGTAATGCTGTAATAGTCTGACTGTTGTAATTTCACACAGTTACAATAATGCTGTAACAGTCTGAACGTAGTAATGTCAAACATTTACACTAATGCATTAACTGGTTGTTGTAATTTCTCACAATTACACAAATACTGTAACAGTCTGACTGTTGTAATTTCACACAGTTACATAAATGCTGTAATGGTCTGAGTGTTGTAATTTCACACAGTTATACTAATGCTGTAACAGTCTGACTGTTGTAATTTCACACAGTTACACTAATGCTGTAACAGTCTGACTGTTGTAATTTCACACAGTTACACTAATGCTGTAACAGTCTGACTGTTGTAATTTCACACAGTTACACTAATGCTGTAACAGTCTGACTGTTGTAATTTCACACAGTTACACTAATGATGTAACAGTCTGACTCTTGTAATTTCACACAGTTACATGAATGATGTAATGGTCTGAGTGTTGTAATTTCACACAGTTATACTAATGTTGTAACAGTCTGACTGTTGTAATTTCACACAGTTACACTAATGCTGTAAGAGTCTGACTGTTGTAATTTCACACAGTTGCACTAATGCTGTAATGGTCTGACTGTTGTAATTTCACACAGATACAGTAATGCTGTAGTCTGATCATAGTAATGTCACACAGTTACACTAATGCATTAACTGGCTGTTGTAATTTCACACAGTTACACTAATGCTGTAACAGTCTGACTGTTGTAATTTCACACAGTTGCACTAATGCTGTAATGGTCTGACTGTTGTAATTTCACACAGTTACACTAATGCTGTAACAGTCTGACTGTTGTAATTTCACACAGTTACACTAATGCTGTAACAGTCTGACTGTTGTCATTTCACACAGTTGCACTAATGCTGTAATGGTCTGACTGTTGTAATTTCACACAGTTGCACTAATGCTGTAATGGTCTGACTGTTGTAATTTCACACAGTTACACTAATGCTGTAATGGTCTGACTGTTGTAATTTCACACAGTTGCACTAATGCTGTAACAGTCTGACTGTTGTAATTTCACACAGTTACACTAATGCTGTAACAGTCTGACTGTTGTAATTTCACACAGTTACACTAATGCTGTAACAGCCTGACTGTTGTAATTTCACACAGTTGCACTAATGCTGTAACAGTCTGACTGCTGTAATTTCACACTTTTATACTAATGCTGTAACACTCAGTTGTAATGTCACACAGTTGCACTAATGCTGTAATGGTCTGGCTATTCTTCCTCTTCTCTTTCAGCTGTTCCCGTTAGGGGTCACCACAGTAGATCATCTGTTTCCATTTCTTCCTATCCTCTGCATATTGCTCTGTCACACCAACCACCTGCATGTCCTCTCTCACCACGTCCATAAACCTTATCTTAGGCCTTCCTCTTTTCCTCTTACCTGGCAGCTCCATCCTTAGCATCCTTTTCCCAATATACCCATCATCCCTTCTCAGCACATGTCCAAACCAACATAATCTTGCCTCTCTGGCTTTGTCTCCAAACTGTCCAACCTGAGCTGACTCTCTAATGTACTGATTCCTAATCCTGTCCATCCCTATCACACCCAGTGCAAATCTTAACATCTTTAACTCTGCCACTTCCAGGTCTGACTCCTGGCTTTTTGTCAATGCCACCGTCTCCAACCCATACAACATAGCTGGTCTCACTACCCTCTTGTAGACCTTCCCTTTCACTTTTACTGGTACCCGTCTGTCACAAATCACTCCTGACACTCTTCTCCACCCATTCCACCCTGCCTGTACTCTCTTCTTCATCTCTCTTCTACACTCACCATTACTCTGAACTGTTGATCCCAAGTATTCAAACTCATCCACCTTCGCCTACTCTACTCCCTGCATCCTCACCATTCCTCTATCCTCCCTCTCATTCACACACACATATTCTGTCTTAGTCCTGCTGACCTTCATTTCTCTCCTCTCTAGAACATATCTCCACCTCTCCAAGGTCTCCTCAACCTGGTCCCTACTCTCACTACAGATCACAATGTCATCCGCAAACATCACAGTCCATGGGGCCTCCTGTCTGATCTCGTCTGTCAACCTGTCCATCACCACTGCAAATAAGAAAGGGCTCAGAGCTGATCCTTGATGTAATCCCAACTCCACTTTAAATGGATCTGTTACTCCCACTGCAGACTTCACCACTGTCACACTATCCTTGTACATATCCTGTACCACTCTTACATACTTCTCTGCCACTCCCAACTTCCTCATACAATACCACAACAACCCTCTAGGCACCCTATCATATGCTTTCTCTAAGTCCACAAAGACACAATGCAACTCCTTCTGACATTCTCTATATTTCTCCATCAACACTCTCAGAGCAAACATCACATCTATAGTGCTCTTTCCCAGCATGAAACCATACTGCCGATCGTTAATCATCACCTCCCTTCTTAACCTAGCTTCCACTACTCTTTCCCATAACTTCAAGCTGTGACTGATCAGTTTTATCCCTCTGTAGTTACTACAACTCTGCACATCACCCTCATTGTTAAAAGTAGGTACCAAAACACTTTTTCTTCACTCCTCAGGCATCCTCTGACTTTTCAAGATTTCATTAAGCAATCTGGTTAAAAACTCCACTGCCATTTATCCTAAGCACTTCCATGCTTCCACTGGTATGTCATCTGGATCAACAGCCTTTCCATTCTTCATCCTCTTCATAGCTGTCCTTACTCCCTCCTTGCTAATCTGTTTCACTTCCTGATTCACTATCCCCACATCATATAGCTTTTTCTCTCTCTCATTCTCTTCATTCATCAGCCCCTCAAAGTACTCTTTCCATCTGCTCAACACACTCTCCTCACTTGTGAGTACATTTCCCTCACTATCCTTTATCACCCTTACCTGCTGTACATCTTTCCCAGTTCGGTCCCTCTGTCTAGCCAATTGGTACAGGTCCTTTTCACCCTCTTTAGTGTCCAACCTTTCATACAAATCTCCATATGCCTTATCCTTAGCCTTCACCACCTCTATCTTTGCCATGCACCTCATTACCTTATACTCTTGTCTACTTCCTTCATCTCTCTGACAATTCCATTTCTTCTTCACCAGCCTCTTCCTCTGTATACTCTCCTGTACTTCCTCATTCAACCACCAGGTCTCCTTGTCCTCCTTCCTCTGTCCAGATGTCACACCAAGCACCTTTCTAGCTGTCTCCCTTACCATCTCTGCTGTAGTTACCCAGCTATTCGGTAACTCTTCACCGCCTCCCAGTGCCTGTTTTAACTCTTCCCTGAACTCCACCTCGCAATCACCCTTTTTCAACTTACACCATTTGATCCTTGGCACTGCTGTCACACTTGTCCTCCTCTTTTTGATCACCAACATCATCCTACAGACCACCATCTTATGCTGCCTAACTACACTTTCCCTTGTCACCACTTTACAGTCTCCAATCTCCTTCAGTCTGGCCCTCCTGCATAGGATATAATCCACCTGTGTGCATCGTCGTCCACTCTTGTATGTCACCCTGTGCTCCTCCCTCTTCTTAAAATATGTATTCACCACAGTCATGTCTATCCTTTTCGTAAAATCCACTACCATCTGACCTTCTGCATTCCTCTCCTTAACACCATACCTGCCCATCACTTCCTCATCCCCTCTGTTCCTTTCAACAACATGCCCACTGAAATCCGCTCCAATCACCAGTCTCTCAACATTGGGTATGCTCACCACCACTTCATCCAACTCACTGCAAAAGTTTTCTTTTTCATCCATTGCACACCCAACTTGCGGAGTGTATGCACTAACAACATCCATCATTACACCATCAATTTCCTGGTTCATAAACATCACTCTATACCTCCAAAACACTCCTGGCATACTGTTCCTTCAGGATAACCCCTACCCCATTTCTCCTCCCATTCACACCATGATAGAACAATTTGAACCTGCCTCCTATACACTTGGCCTTACTCCCCTTCCATCTGGTCTCTTGCACACACAATATATTTACCTTCCTTCTCTCCATCATATCAGCTAGCTCTCTTCCTATACCAGTCATACTGCCAACATTCAAAGTTCCTACCCTCACTACTACACTCCTAATCTTCCTCCTCTCATTCTGCTTTCGGGCATGCCTTCCCCCTCTTCTTCTCCTACGGCCAACAGTAGCCCAATTTCTGCCAGCACCCTGTTGGTTAACAGTACTGGTGGCGGTCGTTGTTAACCAGGGCCTCGACCTATCTGGTATGGAAATCTGTATTGTTGTCCGCATATGTTATTTGGCAGAGGTTTTACACTGGATGCCCTTCCTGACGTAACCCTCCCCATTTATCTGGGCTTGGGATCGGCACAAAGAAATGCACTGGCTTGTGCATCCCCAGTGGCTGGGTTCTGTAACAGTCTGGCTATTGTAATTTCATAAAGTTACACTAATGCAGTACTGGTCTAGCTGTTGTAATTCAACACAGTTCCACTAATACTGTAACAGTCTGACTGTTGTAATTTCACACAGTTACAGTAATGCTGTAACAGTCTGACTGTAGTAATGTCACAAAGTTACAGTAATGCTATAACAGTACATCACTTTTTTGCAGCAAAGTTTTCCACTTGAAAAGATGTTATACTGGTTGATGAAGATGTTCAGTTTCTTCTTCTCTGTATATTGTGAGCATAACATCAAAACTGCAAGAAAAGTACATAGTTTATTACACAGTAAATAAAATAGGATGACATTCAGCATCCACTTGGGACTTATCAACCCCAAGTCAAGGCATTCCTTATGTAAATGATACAGTAATTCATAAATCTGTCTCTATTTTCCCATATTTTTACAGTGAGTTAGGGTGCCACGTCAAAAGTAACTATTATCTTGAGTTAATGGATATCTCCGTCAAGTGACAAGTACTACCACAGGGGATAAATGACACAGTAATCAAGCCACAAAAATGAACCAGTCCAGTCCCTCAGCTTAACTATAATTTATAATATATATATAGGTTCATAGGTTCATAGGTTCGTACTAGGCTATCTGCCCTAGGGCATTTATAAGCCTAGCCAGAGTGTGTGTGGCTTTCACCACCCCTTAAAATGAGAATACTACGCCCTTTTAGGGTTTAGTTTACTATGCCTCTGTCTAGTAGTGACACAGAGATGACCCCCGGGGTAAACCTACGATCTCCCATCCACTCGTCAAGATTTATCTTGAATAGAGTCAGTGAGGGGCTCTGCCTAACATGGACTGGGATTCTGTTCCAGAGTGTAGGGAGCCTCTGGGTTATGAATCTGTCCCTCCAGCACGTCCTATTTATTTCTGTGTTGAAGTTTAAGTCTCTTGCTCTCGTGGCTCTGATGGATTTGGATTTTCTGAGGTGGAGCATGTCCATTAATTCTGGATTGGACATGGCCTTGCACGTCAGGCACAGATCACCTCTGAGTAGGCGGTATGCGACTGAATAGAGCTGGAGTTTTTTCAGTCGGGCAGCATATGACATATGTTTAAGACCCTTTATCCTCTTGGTGAGAAACTTTTGGGGTCTTTCCAACTGCTGCAGGTGTCGGGTAAGATACATCCCAAATGGGGCATTGTACTCAATCATTGGCCTGATAAGAGAAGAGTACAGGGCACAATGACCTCTCTTGATATAGATGTGAAACCCTTCATGATAAGGTGGGCAATATAGAAGGTCTTCCTAACCACTTTGGCAATGTGAGTGTCAAATGAGAGGTTACTGTCCACCTGGGTCCCTAGGTCCCTGATTACCTCTTCCAGATTTAATGGATTACCACCTATGTGGTAATTTGTGGTACCTTGTTTTTCCCAAAGGGTATGACTATACATTTTTTGGCATTCAGCTTAAGGCCATGGCTCTGGCACCAATTATCCATTTCTATGAGGCCTCTCTGAAGGATGTTTGTGTCCGCTGGAGTATCAATTATGGTGCCCAGTTTGCAGTCATCTGTGAACTTTGTCAGCCACAATCCTCCTATGTTTGCCTGTACCTCGGAAAAATAAATGCCGAACAAGAGGGGTCCCAGGACTGAGCCCTGTGGGACACCGCTTGTGACTGGCTTAGAGTCTGACATAGCTCCAGCAACTCTGACCCTGTGGGTTCTGTCCTTGAGCCAGTTTGCAACCCATCTTGTGACATATGGGTTTACATTTAAGCTGGTGAGTTTGTCTATGATGCCCGAGTGGGGTATTGTGTCAAAGGCTTTTGCAAGGTCAAGGTAGGCTGTGTGAACTGCCTTACCCTCATCAATGGCCTTAGTGACTGTTTCAAAAAAGTCGACCAAGTTCAAAAGGCAGGATCTGCCCTTGACAAAGCCAAATTGGGTAGGATCCAATGTCTGTAGGTCCCCAATGTCTTTGTTTAAGAGTTCCATAATGATCCTCTCCATAGCTTTGCAGACCAGGCTCGTCAAGCTTATGGGGTGTTAATTTCCAGGGTCCGTAGAAGCACTGCCTTTGTGAAGTGGGACCACTGTTGCCATACGCCACTCTTTGGGTACGTATCCTGTAGTAAGGCTAAGATTAAACAGCAGCCTTATGTGTGGTTCCCCTTGGTGTTCATGTAGCATACAGCCCGAGACACCGTCCGGTCCCATTGATGCTGTGTTTTTAGCTTTAGAGAGGGCGGCTCTCACCTGGGCATCTGAGATATTAGGGAGGCTACACTCTGCTGGGATAGTTATTTCTCCTTTTGGGGGGAGGGGGAGGAGAAATTTGCACTGAACCTGTCTGCCAGAATGTTGGCAATGTCAGTGGGTTCAGTGTATTTTGTGTCATTTTGGACTAACTCTGAGCATATCTGGGAGTTTCCACCCAGGTTTCTAACAAAGCTAAAGAAGGCCTTGTGATTGTCTTTTGTGTCTTTTGTGATTTTTCTCTCAAAGTTGGCCTTGGATGATTTTATGAGTGATGGTAGTTTTTTGCTAGTACTGATCAGAGATGCCTTCCCTTTTAGGGATTTTGCTCTGTCATGTAGTAGCTTCCTCCTCCTGTTGTAAAGTTTGTTTATGGCTGGGGTCCAATAGACCGGGCGCCTGCCTTTGGGGGAATGGGTCTTGGTTTTATTTGGGATTGCATGATCCATGCATTCTTGAAGGTGCCTGTAGAAGGCATTTGTAAAGTATTCGGCAGTGTGGGTTGTGGTTTCCACTGGCCCAGGGGCCTTGAAGGATACCAGTTCAGTCTTAAGAACTGTGAAGTTGGCTTTTGAGAAGTTCTTCACTGTGGTCTTTTGTGCAGGGGGTGGGGGCGGGATGTGGATTTCCAGTGAGATTAATTTATGGTCTGATCTTACCAAGGAGGGATATACTTCCGGTGTGGAGCATTTTGTCCCCATGTTTGTGATGATCAGGTCTAGTATATTGTCTCCTCTTGTAGGAATGGTGACTAGTTGTTCCATTGCATTTGAGTTTATGAATTCTAGGAACCTTTGGGCTAGGGTGTTGGGGCTTGAGTAATGTTCCCAGTCTATGTTTGGGTAGTTGAAGTCTCCCAAAATGATGGTATTTGGAGAGACATTCATACTCTCCAGTGTCTTCAGGAAGGCTGTGTGGGGTTCCTGAGTTTGAGAGGGTGGTCTTTAGCATGCTACAAACTGTAAGGCAGTTTTGCCTATGGTTAGTTGCACCTGGATGGTCTCTGATGCTTCGTTGCCACTAACCTGGAGGTGTGGGTATCTTTGATGAATATGGATACTCCCTCCTTTTGTGGTTTGGTCCAAGTTTTGGGGCCGGAAAGCATGATATGAGGTAAAACCTGATAGTGCTGGGGTGCTCTCAGGAGCCTTGAATCAGGTTTCAGTCACTGCACAGACATCAATGTTCTCCATACTGAGGAGGGCTTCGAGGGCATGCATCTTGAGGTTTAGACTTCTGGCATTGAGCAGCATTACCCTTAGTTTTTTCCATTTGTGTTTTCTATGGAGGTAGGTTTGTCATTTGAGCCTTGCCTAAAAAAGGCACTATGGGGGTGGCAAGAGCCTTGGCCAATATCCGGAAGCCCAGGGGTGACAGGTGCAAGCCATCCCTTGCGAAGCAGCGTGGCTTGTCAAGCATGTCATCCCAAGCAGACAGACAGTGGATCCCCTTAGAATGACACCAGTAATTAAGCCAATTGTTAAAACTGATCATTTTGTCTTTGTACTGTGGCATCATTCTTGGTGAGGGTAAGATGCTGCTCAGGGTCAGGGTCATACAGGCCTGGGCTACATAATCAGAGAGCTCCTCTATGTCTCTTTTCATGTAGTCCAGGGAGGTACGTCTCAGGTCGTTCACACCGGCATGTACAATGACTGAGTCATATTTGTACTTGCTGTGGAGTGACCTGAGTGCTTGTGTTATGTGGCGGATTCTAGCTCCCGACAGGCAGCTTACTGTGACCTTTTCCTTGTTCAGTCTGGTGAGTCAGTGTGTCTGACTATGGAGTCACCTATTACAAGTGTGTCTGACATGTTGTTTGGCCTTAAGGGCTGTGACTGTTTAGCACACTGACTTTGTGAACTATGTGTTGCATGTGCTATGTCTTGAGGTGGCGGTTGCTTGGGTGTCTGCTTTGGAGGCCTCTGTTGTTTTGGTAGATTTTTAATCAGCACCTCCGAGTATGTTTTTGTGTGTTTATGTGTTTGGTTTGCAGTTGTGATAGTTCTATGTGAGACTGGGTTTGTGGTGTGCGTGGTTACCTTCTCCTCCTGACTGGTCTTGCCAGTACTGAATTGAGAGAGCTCAGCCTCCAGTTTGGCTATATAGTTGCATCTCTCGCATATATTTGTATTTGTTGGGAGGAGGAGAGGGTTGTCTGTGTACATGAGGCAATTGTAACATTGCCTCAAGATTCCCAGATTCACCAGCTGAACAGGAGAGGACGCCAGCAACTGACCCTTCGACATGCTAGAAATAGTGAAAAAGATTGCTGTGTAACCGAGTCAGAAAGGACCTATAGGGAAATGGGTACTCAAGGGAATTTAGATGAATGAAGTACTTTCTTTTGTTTAAGAGTGCTTTACCTGTATAAAAAATGCTTTAGGAGCAAGTGCTGAGCTTTTCAGATAGAGTATAGGCTGTTTAGATTGCAAGTAGAACAGTTCTAAGGGAAAAATTGAAGAGCAGACTTTACGGAGCCAGAAATAGTTTAAACTTGATTAACCTGCGCTGCCCGATGCTGCTCTATGAGCAACTTTGAGCTAACTCGCGCTAAAACGCACTAAAGCGCGCAAAAGCGGGTTTTATAACAGGGGGTTGAAAAGAGCCAGGAATTGACCCAAAATGGCCAATAAACTACAAGTTGCTGGGCTGGAACCAATCCTCTAGGGACAAATAGGTTGCTCAGTGCTCCCCACTCCCACTGGTGAACAAAGAAGCTTCCTCTTATCCAAATAAGGATATGGATAGCACAGGAACTAAGACAAAGCCCAGAGATCAGCAAAATCTGAAGACTGGACTATTCTAGTTCAGAAAAGCGGGAAAACAAGAATATTTTTTTTTTTTCTTTTTGACAGAGAAAGGAGAAAAAGATACAGTAACAAACAGTAAATGCTATAAAACGGCTAGCGCACTTGAGTGTGTTAGCCTAACAATTAAATTAAACAAAAAATAACTTTTTAAAGTGCTAACAGTATAAATTCAACACAAGTACAGTAAAAACAATATCTGTATCTATATCTATCTATATATCTGTATAGATCTATATCATATAGATATATAGATATATATATAAAGAAGAATCATAACCTTCCTTTGAAATGACAATTTGTCGATCCTACAGTGATCATCACCTAATTGTCAAATACCAAAACATCGATCCACAAAGGATCGGAAAAAAAAATTCACACACACACACACACACACATACACACACTTTTTTTTTGGTGGGGGGACATTTGTTATGGTGCCTTGAAGTTGTAAATCTCTCTCCCCACATGCATTTAGAAGAAAGTCTCCAAATGCCCCATATTCTCAGTGAAAGAGAACAAAAAATAGAGAGGTAGAAAAAATACGTTTCTGCATAAAAGTGGTGACAACTGCAGCTTCATGAGAAAGAAGTGGATTGATAGAGTGACAGAAAACTGCCACCAAGCTGAAACCCAAGGGGACAGTTGAGGGCCTACAACAGCCCCTACTGTGTAGAAGATTGATAGTGATATGGATATGCTGGTAGCACTAAAAGAAGACCAAGGGAAAATCAAGGGAAAATGAACTTGACTCTAGAAAAATTTATGGTAGAATTGGTGTAGAGGACAAAGGAAACTGAAACTACTTAGCAATCCTGCAGATGCAGTTCAGAACAACATCCAAGAAACTCATTAATTGCAGCTTCATGGAAAAGCAGTGGAAGTCAGGATGGATGTCTTGGATAAACTTCAGTATGACCAACAGGATAGAGCTAAGAAGAAAAATATCAGATTTAGTGCAAACCCAAGGGAGCAGAGCGAACATTTCCTGTGCCAACAACTACTGGCATGGAGTCAAACAACGATGGAGAAAATAAGGATAGAACAAGCTCATAGGACAGCATGGCAGCCTGGAAACCAACAAGCACCCCAGCAGATTTTAGCAGATCCTGTCAGCTCTTTGGAAGCCAGGAGCAAATGCATGTGTGAATAAACTGATTAAGATTCTTTTTGGTGGGTGGCTGAGTTAAATAATATAATTAAATTGTGTTACTAGGAATGTTAAGTAAAAAATACTAATGTATGAGAGTCATAGGTTCATAGGTTCATAGGTTCATACTAGGCTATCTGCCCTAGGGCATTTATAAGCCTAGCCAGAGTGTGTTTGGCTTTCGCCACCCATTTTAAATTAATTTTGCTATGCCCTTTTTCGAGGTTAGTATACTGTGCCTCTGTCTAACAGTGATACAGAAGTGATACCCGGGGTAAACCTAGGATCTCCCATCCACTCTTCAAGATTCCTCTTGAAGAGAGTCAATGAGGGACTCTGTCTAACCTGGACTGGGATTTTATTCCAGAGTGAAGGGAGCCTCTGGGTTATGAATCTGTCCCTCCAGCATGTCCTATTTATTTCAGTGCTGAGGTTCAAGTCTCTCGAGCGCGTAGCTCTATGGGATTTGGATTTTCTGAGATGCAGCATGTCCATTAATTCCGGGTTGGACATGGCTTTATACGTCAGGCACAGATTGCCTCTGAGCAGGCAGTATGCTACTGAGTAGAGCTGGAGTTTCTTTAACCGGGCAGCATATGGCATCTGTTTGAGCCCTTTGATCCTCTTGGTGAGGTACTTTTGGGGTCTTTCCAGTTGCTGCAGGTGTCTGGTAAGGTACATCCCAAAAGGGGCATTGTACTCAATTATGGGCCTGATGAGGGATGAGTAAAGAGGCACGATGACCTCCCCTGATCTAGATGTGAATCCCTTCATGATTAGGTGGGCTATATAAAATGTTTTTCTAACCAGTTTGGCCACGTGGTTGTCAAATGAGAGATTGCTATCAACTTGGGTCCCCAGGTCCCTAATTACTTCTTCTGTACTTAATGGATTACCACCTATGTGGTAATTTGTGGGCACTTTGTTTTTGCCAAAGGATGACTATACACTTTTGGCATTTAGCTTGAGGCCATGGCTCTGGCACCAGTTGTCTGTTTCTATGAGGCCCTTTGGAGGATGCTTGTGTCGGCTGGAGAGTCGATTATGGCGCCCAGTTTGCAGTCATCTGCGAACTTGGTCAGCCACAGTCCTTCCGTGTTGGCCTGTACCTCCGAGAAATATATACCGAACAAGAGAGGTCCCAGGACTGAGCCTTGTGGGACACCACTTGTAACTGGTTTGGAGTCTGACATGGCTCCAGCAATTCTAACCATGTGGGTTCTGTCCTTGAGCCAGTTTGCAACCCATCTAGTGACATAGGGGTTTATATTTAAGCTGGTGAGCTTATCTATAATGCCCGAGTGGGGTATTGTATCGAAGGCTTTTGCGAGGTCCAGGTAGGCTGTGTGGACCACCTTCCCCTCATCAATGGCCTTGGTGACTGTTTCAAAGAAATCAACCAGGTTTAAGAGGCAGGATCTGCCCTTAACAAAGCCGAACTGGGTAAGATCTAGTGTCTGTAGGTCCCCAATATATTTATTTATGAGGTCCATGATGATCCTTTCCATAGCTTTTCAGACCAAGCTAGTCAGGCTTATCGGGCGATAGTTTCCAGGATCCGTTGAGGCACCACCTTTGTGGAGAGGGACCACTGTTGCTGTACGCCACTCTTTGGGTACATATCCTGTAGTAAGGCTGAGATTGAACAGTAGTTTTATGTTTGGGTTTAGCTCTTCTTGGAGTTCATGTAGGACACAGCCCGGGACACCGTCTGGTCCCATTGATGCTGTGTTTTTTGCTTTGGAGAGGGCAGCTCTTACCTGAGCATCTGAGATGTCAGGGGGGCAGCACTCTGCTGGGATAGATATTTGCCCTTTTGGTGGAGGGGGGGAGAAGTAATAAGTCATAATAATAATAATAATAATAACAATAATACAAAACAAAAAGGAGAAACTTAAATCTCAAACAATAAGTGAAGTTTAATCAGTGAGGAAATAGCTACACCAGCAAACAGCTAGGTAATGTGCTTGATGAGCAGAAAAGAAAAACAAAATATTATAACAACATTGTGACAATGGAAAATATGCAGACTTTATGTTTTGTGTGCTGCATATAAGCTAAGGCCTCATGTACCTCTGAAGAAGGTAGAAGAAATTAGAAGACAGGTGAAGGAAAATAACAGGTAATGCTAGATAGTAATATATAATAAAATAATGGCCAGGGCAGTAAGAAAAGTGACAATGCAGGAAGTAATAGCAGAAAAAGTACTAGAGTAAAGTAAAATGGAAGGAAAGCTAGGCTAGCATAAAAACAGATGGTGGGTGGTGAATGACGGTGAACAGAGAACCTCCTCTCTCCTAAGGAAAAAAAAACTGATATGATATGGATACCATATAAAATGGGACAGAGGGATCAGCTACCAGGGGAAATGAGCACATACTATAGTATTATTGGAGAGAAAGTATAGGTGGGGAAAGAAACTGTCAAACACAGAATAAAGAAGAGGGAACAATGGGAAGGTGGAATTAATGGTAAGAGGTACAGAATCTCGAAAGATGAGTGTAGCAGGAGACCCTATGAGCAACAGACTGCACTGTCATGTAGATGACAGAACGAGGGGTCAAAGCATGGGGAAAGCTGTGCAGAGTGTAGAAACCTCTGAAGAGGGAAGTCTTATCTGTACATCTGTATATAGTTTTACTTACTGGGGAGATATTAAGCAGAAACCAAAGTTGAAGGAAACAGCTTCTCAGAACAGATCACAACAAAGGAGGAAAGACAAAGGTACTGACAAAGCCCTAAACAAAAAAGTAAAGGGGGCTTAGAAGATGAGAAAAAAGTGAAAAACAATACCAATCAGATAAGAAGGAATGGGAGGAATGTTAGTTAAGGTTAAGTCCTGGAATATAAATGGGCTGCGAGGGAAATGTGCTAAACGACATGAGAAAAGGAAATGCTGAAAAAGCTAAGAGAACGGGGATAAAAGATAGCAGCAAGTTCCTGTTCAGCAACAAGGAAGAAAGGAGGAGGCGATTTTGAAAAAGAAAATATAGCCAATGGAAATAAAAGCCAATGTAGAAATCGGAAAAGGAAGGATGGCAGGAATTAAAGGAATGATGGGTGGCTTTAAGGTCACTACAGTGGCAGCGTGTATTCTACTGTACACTTCAGTAAATGTGATAAGAGGGCTCTTAACAGAAATAGCAGGTTTCAGGAAGGAATGAGTCTATACATGGGGAATTGGAATATCACAAAAGCCAGAATAAAGGTAGACAGGGACCCTAGATGGAAGATACTCTCCAGTAGAGGGAAGTTTTTGAAGCTTTTCATAAAAATGACAGATATGATGGATGCAGGGTGGATAACCAAAGAACAGGCAACTGCAATTGTAAATTACACATTTTTTCACCAGACACAACAGCAGGGAAAGGCTGAATAGAGGGTAGATATTAAGGGAATATAAGGAAGCAGCACAGCAGATAAAGACAGAGCCATTACTGCTGTCTAATCATGCACTAATTGAAACAGAGCTGAGATTAAGTAGGGAGAAGGAACTTGAGAGGTACTTCAGGATGCCAGCAGGAATTATAAGTAAATGAGAGAGAAAGACAGAAATGATTAGAAGAAAAAGTAGCTAAAATATTAGGTAAGTCAGAGATAGGTGCGGGCATGGTGGGGGATGAGATAAAAAGAGAAGTAGCTGAAAAATACAATGGCAATTAAGAAAGAAAACAGGGGCAGAGAGCGAGAGAAGTAAACAGATAGAGTTTGAGGTCATACAGAAATAGAAAAGACAGAGAGAGAATGTGAGCAAGAAAAGTGAGAGGGAGAATAAACAGATGATTCAAAAAGGTGAAGATGAAAGAAGATGGATGAAGAAAGTAGCAGTTGAAAGACTCTTCATTAGTATAAATCCAAAGTCAATGAAAACTCTTACAGTGCAGCTCAGACAACAGGAGGTTGAACGGGAAATTTACAAAATTAAGAAGGGGCAGACAGCAATAGCAGAAGAAAAGTTGGAAGAGATCTTGGAAGGATTCAATAGCTATTACCAAAAGCTGTATAAAAGGCAAAAGGAGGACAGCAGTCTGACAGAAGAGGAGCAGCAAGGCTGGCAATTTCTATCTGTTAATCACCAAACTGAACAGGAAGCAACAGCAGAGATTATTAGGGCAGTAATGAAATAGGAAGTAGAGAAGCCATGCAGTAGAATAGCTAAAAGGAAATCCAAGGAACTCTAGGGATACCAACAAACATTTGGAAGCTGGGAAAAAAAAGAATAACTAAGTGGGTTGACCGGTTTAATAAATACAGATGGGGAGGATCTACAAGCACCACAGAAGGAAGCAATCATAGCAGTAATTCTTAAAGGGGAAAGACCACTTGACAACCTCTTCCTATAGGCACATTTTAAACCAAGACTGCAAACACTGTATGCAAATGCACGCAGACACCATAGGGATGCCTTTAACTAAAATGATCCATCTAGAACAAACGGGATTTGTAGGGGAAGAGGAAGAAGAGTAGATAGGGAAGACTGGAACTATTTGTTTGAGCTATTGGAATGATGGGGGTTCCAAATGACTGGATTAAGAATGCTAAAAACAGATATACAGGGAGCATCAGCTAAGGTGAAGATTTCTATTAGGCTGTCTGAGAAGACGGACATAGAACAAAAGACTAGGCATGGCTGCCCACTATGCCCCCCTTGCTATTTGCCCTATGTATACAGCCATTGGTGGAAGCATTAAGAAGAGCCGAGATAAGAGAGTAATTCGGGGGAAGAGACACATGAAAATAATGCTCTACATGGATGACGTCCTACTGATGTTGACACACTATCCAGAAGATAGGAAAAGTCTGGAACACTGAAGAATTACGGGAACAAATCAGAGTGCAAGGTAAGTATGGACAGAAGGTGAGAGGGAGAAATCCTGGAAGTCCTAGGATGGTGCAGTGGTGCAGCAGTAGCATTGTCATGTCACAGCAAGAGGTTCTCTGGGTCGATTCTCAGCTGGGGTGCTTTCTGTGTGGAATCTGCATGTCCTCCCTGCATTCATGTGGGTTTACTGCGGGTGCTCTGGTTTCCTCCCACATTACAAAGACATGTGTCTGGAGTGTTTCTCCCCGGGCCTCTGCTGAAAATTGGCTTTGTTCCAAGTTGGACTTTCCCAGTTAACGAATGTTAAATAAAACAAAATAAATAAAATGAAATATAACAAAATCTGGTTAATAAATAGTGTAAGTGGCACAAAGAAGTTGACATATGAAAAGATATACACTAAGATAAAACGGCAAATGAGAAGCTGGCAAGCACCATAGACCACGAGTAATACAAATGAATGTATCATCCTAATTTTGATATGCAGAAAGACCTTCTGGTCACTCCCAGATAATAGATTATTAAAGACAATGAAACAAATGTGCAGGGCATAATTATGAGATGGGGTGAAACCACATTCTGCATGGCAAATAATTTTGGAAAGGCCAAAGAAAAGAGGATTATGCATCCCCAGCTTGCAGATTTGCCTGCAGGTATGTATGGTAGAAAAGATTATGTGATTAATCGATGCAGACTGCACAGCAGATTGGAAGGCAAGGATCTGGAAGAGAGAAAGTATTGAGAAAAGAGACTGATATAGTAACTATATTATAAGAGTGTCCCAGAGAAGAGGTGAAAGTGAAATGGAAACTCAGTTTTTTTTTTGGTAAGAAATGGATGGAATGTGATACGGGGATGTGGAAGTAAAGGGTAATCGGGGATGTGGAAGTAAAGGGTAATACCAGGAAGGCAAGCAAGATAATAATGAGGTCTAGAGAAGGCGTGCAGGCAGGAAATAATAAAATACTGTCCACAGATACTAATATGATAAGAATTAAAAACATGACATACAGCAAATCCAGCTGGAAAAACAACAAGAAAAACCTAGCCAAGCTAGAGTTTTCACAGTGTGACTCCTTAAAACCTGTTGTATAAGAGGATTATGGGATATATGCATATGATCCTTTAAGGAAACCAAGTGTTTCAGCTTTATGGTGGTTTTGAATGCTGATGACTTATTTTTTTAAGTCGATTAATGGACACATTCAGGCCAAGAAAACTAAACTCCCAGTAGCTGGGGGCATGCATGTTTCAGTCTTCTTATGACCTCATCAGTACAGCATGAGTGGACTGTTTGACTAACCTTTAGAAACATGTGGTTGTTGTACCCAGCCTTGTTCTTAACCATTAAGGTGATGCAAAATATCCCATCTAACAACTAAATGAAAGAGTAAACAGGACACACAGCCAGTCTGTTGTTCTTAACCATTAAGGTGTCTGCAAAATATCCCATCTAACAACTAAATGAAAGAGTAAGCAGGACACACAGCCAATCCAAATGGAAAAAAAAACAACAAGAAAAACCTAGCCAAGCTAGAGTTTTCACTGTGTGTGTCTTTCGGCTTTTCCCAGTTAGGGGTCGCCACAGCGGAACTCCAGTCCGCTAATGATTGGTAGTGGATTTTTACGTACCAGGTTACCAGCCCTGACGCACAACCTTCAACGAAGGCACACCCCATTCACGTATGCCTCCACACAGAAGATGCTCTAGCTGAGAATCGAATGGGACAACGTCTTGCTATGAGGCGACAACGCTACAAATCACAACAATAATAAACCCAAATAATGCTGGCCCAGGCGGAGCAAGGACCAAACGAATTCACCACCACATGGTAGTGAATTCATTTGTTCCCTGCTCCGCCTGGGTCAGCACCACCCGGGTCTCTTTACATTTAAACAGAGTTTCGTTAACTGTACAGACACTGATGTTTTCAAAATGCAGAGAAGCCTTAAGATCAGTAGATTTATTGTTTAGATTTCTAGCATTAAGGACAACCACCTGAATGTCATCTGATTTTGGGACTAAAATGTTAGTTATGCTGGAATGTCCATCAACTGGACTTTGCCTCAAAAAAGCACTATGGGGGCAGCAAGGCTTTAGCCAGTATGTAAAAGCCTTTAAATGAGAAGTTTAAGTCATCCTTAGTGAAGTAAACTAGACAGCCGAGGAACTCATCCCATGGTGACACATACTAGGTCCCCTTAGAATTTTACCAGCTATTTAACCAATTACTGAAACCAATGATCTCTTCTTTGTATCCAAGCATCTCTCAAAGTGAAGGAAAGATTCTACTCAGGACTAGGGTCTTACCTGCATTTCTAACATGCAGGAAAAGTTCTGCCATGTCTCTGCATTCTAGCCAAGGTTTTAAACCCCAAGTCATTCACCCCCCATGTACCACTATCATGACGTAGGGTCCATATTGCTCTTGTTTATGTCAGAGATCCTAGTGCCCAAAAGAAAACTCACTGTGACCCTCTCCTTGTCCAGCCTTGTGAGTGACTTCCTTCAAAAACCCAAAGACGTTCCTGTGTTAAACTAATAGTTCTCCAAACTGCCCATAGAAAAAAAGAGAGGGAGAGAGACTCGGGGTGTGTGTGTGTGTGTGTGTGTGTGTGTGTGTGTGTGTGTGTGTGTGTGTGTGTGTGTGTGTGTGTGTGTGTGTGTGTGTGTGTGTGTGTGTGTGTGTGTGTGTGTGTGTGTGTGTGTGTGTGTGTGTGTGTGTGTGTGTGAGTATTAGCACATGTGCACACCCACAAGCTGTAACGGACTGCCATCTTATCCAGAATTTGTTCCATGCTTTAGTCTACTGCTTGCTGGCACATGCTGTAGATCCCTAAAATGAGAAATGATAGAGTGGGTATCAGAAATTCAATTAAAGAATATTTAATTTTATACCTGCACATTTTATTTTAATTCTACCCACGTGAATGCATACAAGCAGTACATGTAAACTTTAATACATCTCTGTGTCATCACAGATAATATGGATAGGAGATGTATCAGAAGGTAATGTATGTAGGGTACAGAAAAAAAATGATGCTACTGACAGACACTGGCAGCATTCTAAAGGTTATTACATGGCTTTGAGCAAGTCTGTGATCATGCATAAACTGTGACATAACATTTCATGTAAACAACCCATAACCCAGGATGGGTTACCTTCTCAAATGTTTCTTAAAAGATTTTTAAGGAGTACTCTGAAGGAAGCCAAAAGCACCAAAAAGTTCCAGTTCTGGTAGAGCACCATGTAAGCTCTTACTACAGTCCCTGTGCACAGAGGTTCATTAATGGCCTGGACACCTGACAATAACAGCAGGGGAGGAGTGGCATGCCCATTCTGTGAATGGGGATGAGACACAGCTGGCTGTGCAGTGGAAGAATCGAACAGTCTCTCAGAGGAGGAGCAATGATGTAAATGCATGACCTGGGGGCACGTTAAACACATCAAATCATTACTGGGTGATAGTTTTTAATGTGGGTGTTCAGATGCAATCACTCATGTGGAAGGCATTCTGGGCCTACAAAGTAACATAGATTGCATATTCCCTGCCCCCCCCCCCATCCAGGTGTAGCATTATAACCTTACAGTTATCCTCATTGCTGTGATCCAAGTGGGTAGAGGGAGTACCCCCATGACTGCCAGAATGACAACTTCCATCCAGAAAGGTCCTGTTGTGATCCCCAGTGAAATTCCAATGCAAGGAAATGAATGTGTTGTGCCTCATTGTGAGGTTTGATGGTCAGCAGACACAAGGGCAAAAGCCCCATAGAAAAAAGATGCACTGTCATGACCTCAGCAATTAGTGATTAAAAGCTAAGAGGCAGGAAATAACAGCTCTTGTTCTTCTACACAGTGTGTAAGTGAACCCAAGAGACTTTTACAGCATCATTCCCATCATTTTTGATAAAAGTGTTTAGGTACTAGAGGATTTGGCCAGATAAGAACTAAGTAACCAATGCCAGCTCATCCATCCTAGCAGGTGGGAAGGTAGCCTGGTACACTATACTGCTGACCATTAATAAGAACTAAGTAACCAATGGCAGCTCATCCATCCTAGCAGGTGGGAAGGTAGCTTGGTACACTATACTGCTGACCATTAATAAGAACTAAGTAACCAATGGCAGCTCATCCATCCTAGCAGGTGGGAAGGTAGCCTGGTACACTATACTGCTGACCATTAGAGAAGGATCAAACACAGTGGGCAGCAAGGACTTCCAAGATGGCTGCACACTGAGTAACAGCTTAATTCTGGCTCTCCCAGTCTGAAAACAGAAACTTAGCAAAGGTAGCCAGTGGACCTAGATTTCTGGGTAAATTTCAGTCACTGGCTAGTAAGTGCGCTGCCTAGTTGCCAGATCCTTGGTTGGAGGAACCATAATGCTGAAATATGGACATCATCAAAGTATCAAATGTCGAAAATGGTTTGCTGGAAAACCATTTCTTACATTTGATCCATGTGTTTGAATGGGAAAAAAGCATTCACTTATTTGCCATTCAAACACATGGTGAATCGGCATTGTGGTTCTTAGCAGCCATACTTTCGATGTTGTGCACGTCGCACATACGGCTTTCAACAAAATATAGGTAAACCACTAATAACAGTAAGCTAAGATGCACGCTTACTTATGCTACTGATAATGCAGCAATATGTAATGTGATCAAGAAATATTGGCCTATCTTAACATCTGCTCACAAAATCAAGTAACTAGTGGGAGAGAGTCCAGGCTTTGTTTACAAAAATAAAAAGAACCTCAAAAGACTGTTATGTCAGAAAGATGGGAAGGATGAAAAGTAGATCAAAGGAAGTAAGTGTTTCTCAGAAAACAAGTAAGGGTGCCTGTAAATGTGGTTTTTGCAAGACATGTCCCTTGATTAATGCAAGTAATGTTTTTGTGCACCCGGAAACTAACAGGGGATTATTGTTTCCATGGGTTGGTAAACTGCAATAGTAAAAACATTACATATGTCGCAACCTGCACACTCTGCAAGGCCTTTTACATAGGCAAGACCAATAGGATCCTAAAAGAACACATCCTTAGAGATGCTTCAGATATATGAAATAAAGTAGAAAGTAATGCTCTTTTTTAGCATGTTTCCAAATTTAGTAATCATTCATTCAGATTCATGGCTCTATCGCATATCAAAGAATCTATACAAGGTGGAGATTTGTTTAACAAAACAGAGGCTGAAGAAACAAGATGGATAATGGATAGGGCAGATCATCCACCAGGGCTAAATGGAGTAGTACCCTTAAAGCCCATTCTCAGAGAGCGAAGCCTTAAATATATGAGCTAGTAATGCACAAAAGCTTTACCACTTTAAAGTGATGTCATCTAGATGGGAGTGTCAGCTGCCCTTAGACTAGTTAAAAAGGGTTGATTTTATTAAGAAAACAGGATCTGAAGAAGGTTTGAATAACCGAAAGTGCTTGTCCTGTTCTTGATTACACGTCAGTTTTTAAGTATTTATTTTTAATAAAGGGAAATTTTAGCTACTTTTGCCTATACTATACTACTGAGAAGGTGGCACGTTCGTCTACATTTGCAGTTGGTTCTTTTGTTTGAACTGCCTTTGGTGGAGTGTTTTTTTGACTTGGTAGCAGAGAAGTTGGAAGGAACAGACTGTACTAATTTTATGAAAGCACAAACAAGCGATTGGACCAGCACTCCATAGCAGGAGTTGTCAACCGAAAGGGCACATCACGTGCACGCTCCAAATTCTTAAAATCTCTTGTAAAAGAGGATTATGGGATATGGCTGTGCGTCCTGTTTGCTCTTTTATCTGACAAAAATCTGTTTGACATCTTAAGCCTTACAAAAACTGCAGTCAAAGTCTGTAGTTATACCGTGTACCAAAAGTCTGGAATATGATCCCTGCACCGATCAGGGAAAGACATAACATTCATTTATTTAAGATACAACTATAAGAATGCCTGTCTGACTCCTGGCTTTGCACTTGTTGCTGTCTTGACTAAAATGTTAGTCCGTTCTCCTTTAATAGCTGCACACATCCTGTCCGTTCTTTTCCTTGTTTTTACTGCTCTTACCCTTATTTCCCTCACTCGTAATCTTACTTTTACTCATTATTTCCCCTCTTCCCATATCTTCTGCACTTATTACATCTGACAAATACTTTTCCCTCCCTTCCTCTCCTCCCATATCTTCTGCACTTATTACATCTGACAAATACTTTTCCCTTCCTTCCTCTCCTCCCTCTCCTCTGCTATTTGAATGTTCCACTCTGACATTCGCTTCATGAGTGATTAATAAACTCGCACATAGAAAACGTTCATCGCGTTTCAATGCCATTGATTCTCCTTTCGAGGAATTATCTTTTGGGCTTACAGTTGGTCCATATGACTGAACACTTGGACTGGGAATGTTCCTCAGTATTAGAGGTTCAAAACAGGTATTATCAACTCTTGCAAATGGACTCACCCAGATCTTCTGCAGTCCCTACAGTCTTACCTGCCCTGTTGGACACATTTACAGCAGCTTCACAGGCTTCTAACTCAACCACTGGCAGCTAAGAAGCCAGACAGATTTTATAATGTCCATGAGAATCGTAAATACTTATATAAAAGTCCATAATCTGATCCTGCTGTTGTTTCCGTGTCCACAGATAAGCCATCTAAACTGCTTTCCTTTTCCATGCCTTGTGACAAGGCCAACCATGCAGTGCAGAGGTATAGGAAAAAAGTACATACTTCTGCTGCTTTGGCTTTTAGAGGCATTAATTATCAGACCCACATGACTGGATATGTTCTGGCTCTTCGATCACAGCTGAGGGAGGGTGTGAATGATATGCCTGATTTGGACAGTAAGACTTTTGCTCTCTCTCTACTGTATTCTGTCTCTCAGGTAGCTCACCATTCCATTAAGTAATGGAGTAAGAGCACCTAGGCCATAGTGCCTTTTTTAGGCAAGGCTCAAATTCTAAACCTACCACCCTAGAACACCAAAAAGGAAAAAAACTAAGGGTAATGCTGCTCAATGCCAGAAGTCTCAATCTCAAGATGCACGCACTTGAGGCCCTTCTCAATATGGAGAACATCGATGTCTGTGCTGTGACAGAAACCTGGTTCAAGGCTCCTGAGAGCACCCCAGCACTAACAGGTTTCACCTCATATCATACGTTCCGCCCCAAAATCCGGACAACACCAAGAAAGGAGGGGTGTCCATATTCATAAAGGACACCCACACCTCAAGGTTGGTGGCAACGACGATGCATCTGAGACCATCCAGGTGCAATTAACCATAGGCAAGACTGCTCTGCAATTTGTAGCATGTTACAGGCCACCCTCTCAAACTCAGGAACCTCACATGGCCTTCCTGAAAACATTGGAGGGATAAATGTATCTCCAAACACCATCATACTAGGTGACTTCAACTACCCTAATATAGACTGGGAACACTACTCAAGCCCGAACACTCTAACCCAAAGATTCCTGGAGTTCATAAACTCAAATGCCATGGAACAACTAGTCACCATCCCCACAAGAGGTGAAAACATACTTGATCTCATCATCACGAACATGGGATCAAAATGTTCAACACCGAAGTATACCCTCACTGGTGAGATCAGATCATAAACTAATCTCGCTGGAGGTCCTCATCCCGCCCCCACCTGAAACAAAAGACCACAGTGAAAAACTTCTCAAAAGCCGATTTCACACTTCTAAAAACTAGTGTGGTCTCCTTTAAGGCCCCTGAGCCAGTGGTAAACATTACTCAATCCGCTGAATCACTTACAAATGCCTTCTACCAGCACCTACAGGACTGCATGGATCAGGCAATCCCAAACAAAACTAAGACTCTCTGTACCAAAGGCAAGCGTCCAGTCTGGTGGACCCCAGCCATAAACAAGCTCTACAACAAAAGGAGGAAGCTACTACAAGATAGAGCAAAATCCTTGAAAGGTAAGACACCTTTGATCATTATAAGTAAAAAACTAAGAGCTCTCATAAAATCATCCAAGGCAAATTTTGAGAGAAAAATCGCCAAGGACTCTAAAGACAATCATAAGGCCTTCTTTAGCTATGTTAGAAACCTAGGAGGAAACTCCCAGATATGCTCAGAATTAGTTCAAAATGATGTGAAAATTACTGAACCTACACACATTGCTAACATACTGGCTGACAGGTTCAGTGCAAACTTCTCCCCTCCCCAAAAGGAGAGATATCTATTCCAGAGGATTGTAGCCCCCAAACATCTCCAACGCCCAGGTGAGAACTGCCCTCACTAAGGCAAAAACACAGCATCCATGGGACCGGATGGTGTCCCCGGCTGTGTGCTTCATGAACTCAATGAGGAATTAAACCCACAGTTAGGACAGCTGTTTAATCTTAGCCTCACCTCAGGATACGCACTCCAAGAAGTGGCGACGGCGACTGTGGTCCCACTTCATAAGGGCGGTGCCTCCACAGACCCTGGAAATTACCGTCCCATTAGCTTGACAAGCCTTATCTGCAAAGCCATGGAGAGGATCATAATGGAACTCATAAATAAAGACATAGGGAACTTGCAGACTTTGGATCCAACCCAGTTTGGCTTTGTCAAAGGCAGATCCTGCCTCTTAAACTTGGTTGACTTTTTCGAGACAGTCACCAAGGCCATTGATGAGGGAAAGGCAGTCCATACAGCCTACCTCGACCTGGCAAAGGCCTTCGACACAATACCCCACTCAGGTATCATCGAAAAACTCATCAGCTTGAATGTAAACCCATACATCACAAGATGGGTTGCAAACTGGCTAGCGACAGAACCCACAGGGTCAGAGTTGCTGGAGCCATGTCAGACTTAAAGCCTGTCACAAGTGGTGTCCCACAGGGCTCAGTCCTGGGTCCACTCTTGTTCGGCATCTACTTTTCTGAAGTACAAGCAAACACAGGAGGGTTATGGCTGACAAAGTTTGCAGATGACTGCAAACTGGGCGCCATAGTCGAAAACACATCTGACACAGATATCCTCCAGAAGGGCCTCACAGAAACGGATAACTGGTGCCAGAGCCATGGCCTGAAGTTAAACGCCAAAAATGCATAGTCATACCCTTCGGGAAAAACAAGGTTACCCCTAGCTACCATATAGGTGACAATCCACTGAGCACAGAAAAAGTCATCAGGGATCTGGGGACCCAAGTTGACAGTAGTCTTTCGCTTGACACTCATGTTGCTAAAGTAGTTAGGAAAACCTTCTATATCGCCCACCTGATCATGAAGGGATTCACATCTAGATAAAGGGAGGTCATCGTCCCCTGTACTCATCACTCATTAGACCTATGATTGAGTACAATGCCCGCTCGAATGTATCTGACCAGACACCTGATGCAGCTTGAAAGGCCCCAAAAGTTCCTCACCAAAAGGATAAAGGGTCTCAAAATATGTCTTATGCTGCCCGACTGAAAGAACTCCAGCTTTATTCAGTCTCATACCGCTTGCTCAGAGGTGACCTGTGCCTGACATATAAGGCCATGTCAAACCCAGATTTGATGAATATGCTTCACCTCAAAAAATCTAGATCCCTCAGAACCACAAGGGCGGGAGACTTAAACCTTGACACGGTTATAAATAGAACGTGCTGGAGGGACAGATTCATCACCCAGAGACTCCCTATGCTGTGGAACAAAATCCCGGTACATGTGAGGCAGAGCACCTCGCTGGCCTTGTTCAAGAGGAATCTTGACCAATGGATGGGAGATCGCAGATATACCCCAGGGATTACTTCAGTGTCACTGCTTGACAGAGGCACAGAAAATGATAGGCATAGTTTTTATTCAAACTAAAGGGGTGGCGAAAGCCACATAACTATGGGCTAGGCTTATAAATGCCCTTGGGCAGATAGCCTAGTATGAACCTATGAACCTATGAACCTATTAAATTCAGCTGTGATGTAGCTGATGCCTCTGCTAGGGCAGCTGCATCTGGTTCTGTAATGAGGGGATATTTGTGCTTGCACCTGCGCACTCATCATGAGGATATTAGAGCCAAACTTTGAGATAGTGCCTTAGATAACCATAATCTTTTTGGCACTTCTGCTGCAGAATTGTCTAAAACCCTGCAGAATAAGGATAGAGTTATGCAAGACCTCAAACAATGTTTTGTTTCTCCTGTACTTAAGTTCCAGAGAAGCTATACTTCCAAATCTTCCTTTGTCATAGGTTCATAGGTTCATAGGTTCATACTAGGCTATCTGCCTGAGGGCATTTACAAGCCTAGCCCATAGTTTTGTGGCTTACGCCACCCCTTTAGTATGGGGAACTATACCCATTATTTTGCTGTGCCTCTGTTGAGCAGTGACACTGAGGTAATCCCTGGGGTATATCTGCGATCTCCCATCCATTGGTCAAGATTTCTCTTGAACAAGGCCAGCGAGGTGCTCTGCCTCACATATACCGGGATTTTATTCCACAGCATAGGGAGTCTTTGGGTGATAAATCTATCCCTCCAGCACGTCCTATTAATAGCCGTGTCGAGGTTTAAGTTGTCTGTAGGTATCTTGGACAACCTGATAGAGGAAAGAAGGTTTCTGGGTGGATTTTCACAGATAAACCCACTCTGACTTTTAGAGGCCAAAAACATTCCTTTCCTGATAAATCTATCTCTATTTGACATTCAGCCTCTCTACCACCTAGGCCAGATTCCTCTGTTCCTCAGGCTAACCATTTCCTTCTCTGTTTGGCAACAGATAAGCATAAATGCCTTGGATCTCTCCATCATCCAGCACATTTTATGGCTTGGAAGTCTCTTCCAACATTTTCTGGTCCCTTTCAGCCTCTTGCTTGCCAACTTTCTTATTTTCCTTAGGTCCTGTGCGAGCTGGTGGAACAGGGAACCATACAACCTGTTCCCTTGTATCAACAGGGAACATGTTTTTATTTAAATTTTTTCTGGTTCCCAGGAAGGAGGGGATATTTAGGCCCATTCCAGACTTGCCCAATCTCAACACCTTTCTCAAGGTTCCTTCATTCAGGTTGTTGCCTAGTCAGACCTTTTCCCTCCTTTGAATCCCAAGGCTTTTTTAGTCTCCCTGGATTTGAAGGACACATCTCCATACTCCTATTCACCTTCTCCTCTATTTCCTCGTCTCATTATCAGTTCTCTGCATTGCTTTATTGTTTTTCTTCAGTTCCCATGGTATTTACCAAATGTCTGGCCCGTGTTAGCATTCATCAGACTTCAGTGAATCCAAATATTCCCTTCTCTGGATGACCTTCTGATTCAAGCCCCCACTCAGTAACTCCTGCTTCAGAATCTACACATCACCATGCTTCTCTTGCACAGTGCGAAATTCCTCTAAATCTCAAAAAGTCAGTGTTGACTCTCTCAGGACCAAGAACGTTTGGGTTACAAGAGTATTCAAATGCTGGCTTCTTTCTACCTCCTAAGGTCTTCACTTGTACTTGTATTTCCAGTCTCTTCTTCCTCCTTGAATTCTTCCTGTAACATAATTTCTCCAAGCTCCACAGTTCATGTCATCCACCATTCCCGTGGTTCCTTTTGCCTACTTCCATAAGAGGAAATTCCGGTGGATATCTCAAGATTATTTGACTCCAACACTGCTACCCTCTGGAGTTTCCAGTCCCTCTTTTACCTTCTCTCAAACTTGAACTCCACTGGTGGATTCAGAAGATCTCCCTAAATCCAAGTCTGCCTTTTCAAGTTCCTCTTCATAATTGAGCTGTAAATAGTTTTTTTTCTGATCATAGTTGGAGAACTTCTTCCAAAAATCTGAAAGTTCTTCTCTGATGCCATCAGCAGATGTCAGACCACATCAATATTGAAGAGATGAGAGTTCTAATCCTAGCACCTCAGGCCTTTCACTCCCTTTGGGTTCCAAGTCCTCTAAAGTTTTTTTTTCAGATGATACCACAATCATGTGGTACATCATCAAGCAGGGAGACACAAAGTCTTATCTTCTTTGCATGCTGGCTCTTTAGGTTTGGAATTCTGCAACCCACCATCACTTGGTTCTTTAGATGTTTACATACCTTCAGAACACAGTTTAGTAGCATACTCTTTCAGCAGGTCCAGGATACATCCTTACAAATGGATGCTTCACAGAGAAGTGTTTCTGGATAATGTACATTGGTGGGGTACTCCTCATGTAGATCTTTTTGTCTTCCCTTGGAACAGACAACTTCCTTGGTTCTGTTCCAGAGTTCCAGGTCCACTGGCTTGGAAAGTAGATGCAATGAATGTTCTTGGAAGGGGATATTCCTGTGTATCTATCCTCTACTTCCCAGGGTCTTGCACAAGATCTTGTGGGATACACCCAAAATCTTGCTGATGAATCCCTTTTGGTCCAGACAGCATTGGTTCCCCCTTCTTTTTCACCTGGCCAGGGGCAATCATCACTAGTTACCATAGAGGATGGATCTTCGCAAACAAGATAGAGGGTCAGTCATTCACCCTGACCTGTCCACTCTTCAACTGACACTTTGGGTGACAGGGTTTTGATTCCTTTCAGGCACCTATTTTCTGAAGACATATTTTGGGTTTTGGGGTTCTCTAACAGTAGATGTCCTACTTCTTATTGATGCAGTATCATTCCTTCCCTCCTGCCCCCTTTTATTTTTCTATTGCTGTACTGCTAGCTGGGGGGGATCTTCTTCTTCTATCCTTATCTTCTTCTGTTTACCTAACCTGGATAGGCATATTATTATTTCTCTGGGATTGCTCTGGTTCTCCTGTATCACTTCAGTTCTGAGGATTAGTCATCTGTATGGCACAGATGCATCTTACGCCTTGAATGGAGGACATACATCTGACATACGACACTGTGAAGGTATAAAGGCTTTGGTATGCTGGTTGGATGTTAGGCTATCCTCAGCAGGATATCCCAAGTATAAAGAATACTGCAACACTGAGAATTAGGACATATGGTAAGATCTTACACAACTGTATTTACAGGACACTGCAGTAATATTGTTGGCAGTATAACAGAGAACCAGGTGCTAACAGTTCTCACTGCACAGGGTTAGTTTGGGAGGACCTAGAACAACAGACTGCAGCCTGACTAAACAGGTTCACAAATTGACCCATGACTGGCTTCATTTTTCAACTGCTGCAGTCAGCTGCATACACATCACAAGTAAGCTTATGGGTTTTCCTCTGCATATCATGTAATTTATAATGAAATCTATGTTTCTAAAACTATTTGCACATTTTTTGGATCCCCACAACTGACTATCAGTTGCCCCCAGTTCCTATCATCATTCACCAAGTATACTGGACCTTTCTTTGCCTCATTGGGCTATACCTGACTCACACCTGAGGCTAATGAGGAGATCAAGGACTCTGGAATAATGTCATACAGCTATTGGGAAATGTGTTCTACTATTTTGTCACTCCTATGTTTGTCCAGTAACACCTAATGGGTGGGATATTGAGACATACAGTGAGCATCAGCACTGAAGCACCACCTTACTTCCAAAAGAGGCTAATGTTAGTAAGTTGCCATGCCCACCCTAAAACACTTGAAAGCTGGAAAGGTGCAACCTGGAGCTTTCAAGTGTTTTATACTGAATGTTCTAGCTGTTTTCTTATTGAAAATGCAAGATAACAAACTGCTGATATTCAAATGCTAGATCTTTAATTTCTATTCAGGTATAGACGGCTTATTAGTTGTCTAGACAAGGAGAAAACAAATCAAATCAATAATTTATTCCTCACACAAACAAAGCAGTTAATTCCTTGGCATGTGTTTTCATGCAAGTACTTTGATACAAAAAAATTGTTTTTGCAGAAAATCAGCAGTAGACAGCTTACTGCTAACAAACATTTTTTTTGTACTAGTTTTCCCTTCAGGCTAAAGCTTGTCTCACAACACTATGATGTAAGAGGGGATTTTTTTGTGTGTACTTGAGACTGGCATTTCTTATAAAAGTGTTTATATCAGTACTGTGATTAAATATCTGCTCCCCAGTCCTTGCCTGAAGATAAATAAATTCTGTCAGTTACTGCCTTAGCATGAAAGTTGTTTCTATCTAAAAAAAACAGTGAATACAATTGATGAAAGCACGTGTTAAACAGAATACCTTTAAGCAAATCTAACATAACAATTTATGTGAAACTTTACAGTATCACAACATCTTTAAGCAAATCTAGCACAACAGTTTATGTGAAACAAAATATCTCATACACACTTTTATTCACTTAAGGTGTGAAAGAAACTGATGGAAAGAACAATCATCTTACCAATAAAATGTTTATTACAATAAAAAGGCATTTCCTAGTATGGAAAGAAAGGGTTAAATTTGACGTAACTTAAAGTGGCTAAGGAGTTAAGTCATGAGCTGTATTTTTACACTTTGTAATGTCCTACTAAATGAAATGTGGTAATATGACTGAGGAAATTTGTTTTGAAAACTGATATTGTTTTCAAATCACTTTTTAAAACTGAATAAAACATCCTAATTGTAGCTCACTGTATAAAACATGTTAAATATTTGGGAACAAAATATTGAAAAATGGGACAGTAACAGGTTTATATTCTAGGGCTCAAGTGGGAGTCTGGGAACAGTCAGACTGAATGTACAAAAATGGGGTCTTATATCTACTATGTCTAAGATAACTGTGTCTTGGAATGTCTCTTTTATACTGAGATGTGGCAAACTTGGAGTCAGCATATACAGTTAGCAGTGGTGTGGGGATAGGTGCAGCTCCCTCACTGAGGTATGCAGGAGGGCTTGCAATTGTCGACATTCGCTGTTCTCCTTTAGTTTCTCTGTTTATTTATTTTTTGACAATTACAGGTTATGAAGTTACAATAAGGAGTGGAGTCTGCATATGTACAAATGAGTATTAATTTAATGAAGGCCAAGCTCCAGTGGTCTATAAAATTCCATAACAAAGATTGTTTAATGGCATGAAAAACTGTCATTCAGGACAAAATTGAAGCATATGGCTGGACCAAACCATGAATCTAGCCCTCTAACTTTAATTTGTTTTCTTATATCTTTCCTGTCATTCCTTTGCACTGTAACCTGGGCTCTGTATTCTGTTCTTCTTCATCTCTCCTCCTATGTTTATTTTTAGCGTCTCTGTAGTTATATAACCTGGGCTCTGTATTCAGTTCTTCTTCATCTCTCCTCCTATGTTTATTTTTAGCTTCTCTGTAGTTATATAACCTGGGCTCTGTATTCTGTTCTTCTTCATCTCTCCTCCTATGTTTATTTTTAGCGTCTCTGTAGTTATATAACCTGGGTTCTGTATTCTGTTCTTCATCTCTCCTCCTATGTTTATTTTTAGCTTCTCTGTAGTTATATAACCTGGGCTCTGTATTCTGTTCTTCTTCATCTCTCCTCCTATGTTTATTTTAGCGTCTCTGTAGTTATATAACCTGGGCTCTGTATTCTGTTCTTCTTCATCTCTCCTCCTATGTTTATTTTTAGCGTCTCTGTAGTTATATAACCTGGGCTCTGTATTCTGTTCTTCTTCATCTCTCCTCCTATGTTTATTTTTAGCGTCTCTGTAGTTATATAACCTGGGCTCTGTATTCTGTTCTTCTTCATCTCTCCTCCTATGTTTATTTTTAGCGTCTCTGTAGTTATATAACCTGGGCTCTGTATTCTGTTCTTCTTCATCTCTCCTCCTATGTTTATTTTTAGCGTCTCTGTAGTTATATAACCTGGGCTCTGTATTCAGTTCTTCTTCATCTCTCCTCCTATGTTTATTTTTAGCTTCTCTGTAGTTATATAACCTGGGCTCTGTATTCTGTTCTTCTTCATCTCTCCTCCTATGTTTATTTTTAGCGTCTCTGTAGTTATATAACCTGGGCTCTGTATTCTGTTCTTCTTCATCTCTCCTCCTATGTTTATTTTAGCGCCTCTGTAGTTATATAACCTGGGCTCTGTATTCTGTTCTTCTTCATCTCTCCTCCTATGTTTATTTTTAGCGTCTCTGTAGTTATATAACCTGGGCTCTGTATTCAGTTCTTCTTCATCTCTCCTCCTATGTTTATTTTTAGCGTCTCTGTAGTTATATACCCTTTCACTTCTATCCTTCTTAATCCTTCCTGCATCTCTTGCACAGCTGTTTTTTTTCCGTACCATGTTGATTGCCTTAGACTGGAACCAGGATCTGCTGACATTACATATTGTAAATATACCAGGTTAGTACAAGTTTGCTTTAGGTACTGACTAGATAACAAATCAATTGAAAAAGTGGATTTAATAAATGACAGAAGGGATCCCAATATAATGTGGTGCAAAGGGGTGACAACGATGCTTTTTACTGCTTGAATGACTACCATTAGAACAACAACACTTAGTTCAAAAAGTTATAGGCCAAAAAAACAACTCAGGATGAGAAATTGTTCACACACTAATTGATATTCATTAACATTCCAGTAGCAAGATTTCTTGACCAAACTCCAGAAAGTAAAAACTGATGAGAATGCAGTCCTTACAGGGGATTTTAATTATCCAAACACTGGCATGTTAAATTACTCAACATCAAATAAATACACCTAACTTATTAATTAATAGAGTATCTTAAAAAATTCTTAAGGAATAGTGCAAAATCCAACTAGTGATGTCAAAATCTTGGATAGGAAACTGACAAACCTCAGATATTTCTGCTCTCCAACCACTTTTACGCCCATTATAGTTAATACAGATCATGGCGCAATCATGGTCTGTCTCAGTGCTGCAAGATACTGCATGTACTGATAAATGTAATGATATAATCATATTTATCATAAGAAAAAAATCTAACTCAGCCCTAAGAGAATCATCCTTCCCCAGCTTTATCAGTGGAAACTGATATAGTAAGTGACATATTTATGAAAACAGTTTGGTATACCAGCCTCAAAGACACAAATACCTCCATTTGGGTTACAAACAATAAGTTCTATGATATTATTAACTTCTGCATTTGTGAGCAGATACCAGTAAGACACAAATATACAGGTAAATTCAACAAAAAACTCTTTGGCAGAATTACAAAATTAGAAAGCTATATTACAGAAAAAAGTGAAGACATGTTTCCTGGTTGGTTTAAGTTTTCCACCATCTGTTCATGTCCTACCTAAAGGCAACCTATCAGAAATCTGAGACTCAATAATGTGAGTCCCAGAGCTCCAAAGATTAACTCTGAGTTTTCTTAAACTAACAGGAAATTGCAAAACTCACTGTTGCTCACTAAAAGCATTTTTTTGCAGGGGTCAAGCTCCCCACCTAACTCTATGGTGGAACTATACTTTGTTGTTTATATATACTAACTCTGACATCAGTGTACCTCAGATAAGAGTGAATTTGCTGAAATACAACAATTTTGTTCTTAATATAGATTTCTCTTTTACCACACATTTTTTTGCAATCCCAAGGAGCACACTTATGGTCCTCAAACTTACCTTTAGAACCCCTATTTCACAGAAGTCATGTCTGTTAGAAAGCTACATTGTCACACAAGATTATTTTACATTATACCATGACCCCCCCCCATTAATATTCCAAAATGTGCACGCTGATTGGTCAGCGTGCACATTGTAAATCGACTAATACTAATGGAAAAAGGTCCGATCGCCCGGACTTTTTCCATTAGTATAAGTCTTTTTTAAAACACTGTCTCGCCATGTTAAAGGAGTTTAACATAGCAACACAGGTTTAAAAAAAGCAACAGAGATCTCCGTTGCTTTTTTTAAAGCTGTCTCGCTATGTTAAACTCCTTTAACATAGCGACACAGTGTGTAAAAAGCAACGGAGATCTTGCTTTCTCCGTTGCTTTTTTTTTTAAACCTGTCTCGCTATGTTAAATGGGTTTAACATAGCGAGACAGCTTTAAAATAAGCAACGGAGATCTCTGTTGCTTATTTTAAAGCTGTCTCACGATGTTAAACCCATTTAACATAGCGAAAACAGTTTAAAAAGCAACGGAGATCTTGCTCTCTCCGTTGCTTTTTTTCAAAACTGTCTCACTATGTTAAACCCATTTAACATAGCAAAACAGTAAAAATCAACGGAGATCTTGCTTTCTCCGTTGCTTTTGCTCAACTCTGATGTACTGCGAGGCATGCGCAGTACATCAGAACTTCATGAATACCAGACAGCTGCGGAAGGGCAGCAAGGAGGCATTATACAATGCCATTATTTAAGAAAAGTAATTATTTTTTTTCTTAAATAATGTCATTGTATAATAGCAATAACCCACTTCTGGGTGTGGGTAATGCTGGATTTACCCACGGTTGGCTTTGTTTGGTCCCTCGGGATTCGCCCTTGGGACCAAACCACGCCAACCGTGGGTAAATCCAGCATTACCCACACCCAGGTGTGGGTTATTGCTATATTCTTGTCTACCAGACATGACAAGGAAATGAAACAAGACAGCTTCCAAGGATACTCCTCCATTGTGGATTAATCTTCCAAACATATAATTTCTTCTGGAAATCCAAAGATAGAAAAGAAGTGTATAAAACATGTAGAGTGCAAATTTACTAATGTTTCAGAAACCCTGACTGCCAAAAGACTACTGGCCCAACTTAGACAACTGCATGGGCACCTATTACATTCTGTATTCATCTTGCCAGAGAGCAGCAGCCAATAAATAGTAATACATTTATAAAGAAGGACCTTAGCATTCCTAGGGGCATTAATTATGTATGACATTTCAGGTCCACACACCAACAGAACACGTACATTTATTTATTTATTTAGTTATTGTCATTTGTTGACCGGGAAAGTGCACTGGGCAAAAAAAAACATTTTCAGTGGACGCCCAGGGAGAAAAGCTCCAATAGTTACACAAACAGCAAAAGCAAAATATTATACAGTAAATAATAAAAATCTGGGGAGAAAGGCTCCACAGTTACAACAAAATAATACCACAGAATGACATAAATGCAGAACATATGTTATACAAGTTAATGTACAGGCATCATATCCTGGTAAGTTATAGGTTCATAGGTTGGTACTAGGCTATTGGCTTAGGGCCTATACAACCCTAGCCATAACAATTCCCTGGCTATTTCTTCCCACAGTATTTCCTTCTCTGGACCCCTGTCTAGCAGGGTGACTGACATGATCCCTGGGGTGAATTTCCTATCTCTCATCCAATCATCAAGGTTCCTTTTGAAGAGGGCCAAAGAGGGACTCTGATTGATATGTTTGGGCAGTCTATTCCAGAGTCTGGGGAGTCTCTGGGTCAGGAACATATCCCTCCATATTATAGACAACAGGCACAAAAATAACTGACAAAAATAAAATAGTTCCAAAAAGCAACCAAGCAGCCACCAGTATTATTCCAACGATAATGTACTGCGATTTAAAAGACATGTCTACAGCAAAATGGCCTTTACAAAGTATTCCCATTTGGTGATCTGCTCTATAAACCTTCAGAAAAGAGTCGTTTACACCCACCTGCTGACCCATTATCTTCACTTGCTGTATAACAAACTGTAGCCCAGTCATAAAGAAGACAAGCTTGGTTGGTACTACGGTACCACATTACCACTTTTCTTTAAAAATATTTATTGCATTTGCTGTTTCAACTGTGCTCATGTTTTGTCATTTTGTGAGTTTAGTCATACACTTTTGTAAATCTAGGGCTATAGGTTTGATTGACATGGTTATGGCTGCTAACCTCCAAAACATGTGATTACTGTAAAACTCTGTTAAATCTTCTAATTCTATGTATTTATAAAGATTATGTTTGAAGGGAGCTGCTCATCAGTTTGTTCTGATCTGTTAATACTGTTTATTGTGATAGAGTTTTGTTCATTTAGGACAATTTTTGGATTTTTTCTACAGATAATATGACATTATTTATGTTCTATGAACTTACAATTGTTTTTCTATCTGGTTATCACTGTTAATTGTAACTTTTAAACTATGTTGCATAGCAGTACCTTCTCTTCTGTTCTGTTTGGCTGGGCTGCTCTGTGCTGCAGCCCTTGCTACATGGGTCTGTATCACATAGTTAAAGTTTTGTAAGTTCGAACACCATATGTTCAAACTGATATGTTCGAACTTACAAAACTTTGACTATGTAACAAAAAAAACCAAGGGAAAACGAAATAAAGGGTTGTAAGCAGGGGGCTGTGCAAGGAATTTTCCCTTTACTGCACTGTAGCGCAGTCTTGGAGTTAGTATATTTAAAGAGCGGGGGGTGTGGGGGGTGCAGACCCCCACATGGTGGGTGCAGGGGGGCTTGCCCTATGTGCACTATGTGCAGTAGTGGGGTGTGTAGCAAATTTTGTTTTAAAGTGTTCATAACTGTTACCTAACATTCCCTACACTCATCTTGGTCCCTTACCTAGTTTGCATGCTTATTAAAGGTTACTGCTCACAGCACAACTTCACTGTAAGCTTTAATGATGCTGTTTTTGCTTGTTTGTAAGTATTTCCTTCTGCTCCCAACTCGGCTCTGGTACTTTGATCACTGCACCGTTACTTGTTTTTAATAAAGGTTTTGTTGCCCACAGGTTTTGAAAACTGCACCGTTACTTGTTTTTAATAAAGGTTTTGTTGCCCACAGGTTAGTTGCTCAACTTGTTGCTGCTGTTATAATTGTTCTTTGCAGTTCCTCATTTCATTGTCCTCATAATCAACTGTTCCAGGGAAGTTCACAGTCTTCATAAACAGCCACTGGCATAGTTGGCTGTATCTGCACCCTGTGCTAATATCACAAACCAGCACCCCACCCCCTCAGCTCTTTAATTGAAGAGCAAAAAAAAAAGTGGTTGGTTGGCTTATTACAGTTAGATCCACACCTCTCACACCAAACGTTTCTATTGAAGTGCAAAAAAAAAATGCCATTCCTTCAACTGGCACACCAACCAGGGGGCCAGATGCTTGACATCCCCCTGCCCCAGACATTTGGTCTCATTTCTGTTCTCTGATCCAACTCTCCCTCCCCAACACAGTTTATTAAAAAAGTCTTCTTTTATACTGTAGCAAACTGCTTGCTACAAATGTAGCAAACATTTGCTACAGTTCATACCCTGCCTGCACGGAGAGCTAAGGTGTTCATGTATTACAAAAAAAAAGTCTTCATTTAAACTGCTGCAAACTGTTTGCTACAAATGCAGAAAACAGTTGCTACAGTTTACAGTTTATGCCCTGTCTGCATGGAGGGCTAGGGCGCTCATGTTTTAGTTAGCAAAAAAAAAAAAATCTTCTTTGCTTCTTTTGCTACAAATGTAATAAACAATTGCTAAAGTTTATACAACACACACATAGTGCTGCAGCACCCAGGTTTGACCACATAAGGCAATGTCACCTTTTAAAAGCCAGTAAAGAGTGATTGGGATGATCAGTGGCTGATTGCACTTTGCGTTCAAGGCCATTGCTCCTCTCCTCCCACCCTAACTACACTTCTGTAAATAACTGCCTCAGGGCAGTTCATAGTCCTCATAAATAGCTACTGATTATTTATTTATTGAAATTTGATTACCAGGAAAGTTTGAGTGGGTAGGTGCCCTTTTTCAGCAGAGGTCTGGGAATAAAAGCTCCTAAGTATTACAAATATATTTTAAGAGCAATAACTTTTCAAGCTTCAAAAATAATTAAAAAAATCTATAGTTTACAGAATTATACCTAATGATACTAAGAAAACATTGGTTAAGAATAGATGCAGCTTCTATGACAATAAGTTAATATTTACAGAACATGTAGTCAGTTTAGAGAAATTCCAGGTATGTTAGTATGATATGAACAGGAATTGCAATGTGAAGTGAGACAAAATGAAGCAGGGTTATGACATAGTGAGAGAACTGGAGGAAAGAAAATGATTGATGTTCAGAAGTGAGTAAAGGAGAAGTGGTAAGGAAGTGGAAGGAATAAATTGGTACTTGTTCATAATTAGGGATATAAATTAATCTGGAGTTAAACAAGACCAGAGCTACATTTTGGCTAGGAAATTCTTCATAATGGTTTTAATGTACTGGATAATGTGTACTGACCCGATAGATACAGGTAAGGATTTACAGGCCTTAGCAACATAAACCAAAAAGTAAAAAAGTCACACAGACAAACCAATTAGTAAAAACCACAAGAAAAATTTAGCCAAGCTAGAGTTTTTGCTGTGTGATATCTTAAACCTCCTGTAATAGAGGCCCATTGGATATATGCAACTTACCCCTAAGGACATCAAGTGTTTTAGCCAGCTATATGGATTCTGAATGTCCATGGCTTTTTGCTTTTTTCCTTTTTAAGTCTTTATGGACAGATTTGGGCCAACAAATTCAAATACCACTAGCTGTAGACATGCACATGTCGGCCTTCTTATGACCTTGTCAGCACAGCAAAAGTGGTTTGTTTGGCTGTACTCTAGAAACACACCGTCTTTAAACCCAGATGATGTCCATAACCATTAAGGTGTCTGGAAAATATCCCATCTAACAATGGTAAACTTATTTATAGCTTGGCCTTTATTCTTAGATGTCAAGGCAGTTTTCAATATTAGTTTTAGTCTTCTGAAGTCTTTCTTATTGAGCTTTATTCTCATTTGTTCATGTTTTATTGTCAATCCTTCTATTCCCAAATATTTATACACTCCCTCCTGCTCAAGTTCCTTTATATCTAATTCTTATCCCAGGTTGATATTTTCCTGATGCTGCAATTTTCATGTTTTAAGTGTTGCTTTTACTCGCTTATCAAGAACAAATTTCATTCTTATAACATCTGAGAAAGTGTCAAACATTTGTAGTTGTATTTTCGATTCTTCATCTGATGAACTATACAATTGTCAGTCATCTACACAATATAAATGAAAAATCTTTAAACAAGGTTGTTTTCTAACCATAGCCTAATCTGTTAAGTAAACAGCTTAATGGGTTAAGGGGAAGACAAAACAGCAGGAGTGACAAAGAATCACCCTGGAATATCCATCTTTGAATTTTTATCCCTGGTATAATAATTTGTCCTTTGTCATGACTCAATTACATAGTGGTTTGGTACTGTTTCATTGTCACTCTAATGTAATTGATCAATGTAGGGTGTAGCTTATACATCTGTAAGCATTCTCTTATCCATAAATGTGGAATGCTGTCAAATGCTTTGTTTTTTGTAATATATCCATGCCATACATAAATTCTTCCCCCTTTTATGATTCTCTGTTATGGCTTTATTTAGCAACAAATGATCTTTTGTTTCATATGACTTTCTGTTATTACCCTTTTGTTCTATTGCCATGATTGAGGGTTTTTTTTCTAAATTATTACAAACTCTGTATCAGTTTCAGTATATAGTTTGCATATTATCAGAAGGCAAATTGTTGCTCTTTAGTTTTAAGATGGTTTGCAGGTTCACTTT